>NW_025776768.1:0-55500 GCF_021130785.1 Homalodisca vitripennis | reverse complement strand
TTTTAATTAGTCATTTGTAGTACCAAACGTTTAAAGAAATACATGTTATTGGATTATATACTAATATGAGTACCTACTATGTAAACATTTTCAATAACACCCTATATTAAAGATTTGTTCCTTTATCAGATTATGTTTGTATGTGTCAATATATTACTGTAAGACATATTAGCCTGAAATCTGTATCGATATAACCGTTTACGCTATTGCTAATTTGTATATTTACAAAAAAACTTGGATTTTTCAGATTGTTGCTTTTACGTACTTAATTTATGTATTATACAAAGCAGTGCATTTTTAATCTTCTCTCAAAATTACTACAGGCCATATTACACAAATAAAAATATATGAAAACTAGACTCGGAATATTTAAAGTTTATTCATCGCAAAAATCTCCTTTATAAGATTGCTAAGTAATGAAACAGTAAATAGTAAAGGTGAATTGTTGAAAAAGGCCTACATTATAAATGATAAATTTTAAGGTAAAATTCAGGTCACGTTTATTAACATCCATAAATATTGAATATATTTAATGCGTAAGATTTAATTGAACATGAAATAATAACATGTACTTGGTGTTAGTAATAGTCATGACGTAAACAACAAGTAAAGGCAAAAATCTAAAGAAAGAGAAACAGGTGAAATATACACACCAGTGTACGTATTAATATATTTATACATGGAAACAACAAACGCCAGGTATAACAAAGCTTTCGATAAATACAAATGTTTTATTTACACAATTCGTTAAAACTTACACTACGTTAGGTTTGAAAAGCGCGACCAGGAACAAGTGCAATGGCCAAAAGCAAGATAAAGGCTAGGACTTTTTTATTGTTCAGTTTAATGTTTCAAAGACGTTAGGGCGTGGAAAATCTACACCAGGAGTACTATGGCGAAGACCAGGATCGAGACAAGGAATTATGGACGACTTACTTAATTATTTACAATTCAAAGATTTTCTCTAAATATTCTTTTTACCCAAAGCTATATTATACATTCTAGTCTTGCGATTATCAATTAAAGACAAAAAAAAAAAACATTAAAACAATTCCTATGTTATTATAACGCATTTTCAGTTAAACGGATTTTAATTTTAAGGACTTTTGCAATGAATTTCTTTTCTTGTGTAGTGATACTTATTTTGATTAACATTTAATTATGTTTTTATGCTTAAGCAGAAACAATTATTACGGTTGTTATTTACGGTTTTTAAATCCCCACAGTGCTATAAATGTACAGAAAGAATCAGTCTACAATTACATATTTCATCCAATCCAAATGTTTTTATGGTCCATTCTCACATAGTTTATAACAAGTGAAAAGAGTACTAGGAGAATTATTTACTTCAATGTGTCTAAGAGACATTTTTCAGGCAATATATAGTAGTTTAAAGATTTTTTAAAATTGAAAACTTGTGAATTTTAGCTGATCTCGGATTTTTAAAACTCATAACGTATTGAGTTAATTTGTTTAAACTCAATCATTTCTAAAAACGTTGTTGTACAGATTAGTTGATGAGATTACCACCAGAGCTTTCTTTTACTTTGTATGAGATTATAACTTGCCGATTGTGATGATACAGATATAGAACCAACTCCTTAGATTCCTTTGTCACCTTTACATGGTTCACTTACACTATTACTAATAATTTTACTCTGAAAAAGTCAAAAATGCTATATTTCAAAATAATGCCAACTCCTAGTTTTTATGAGATTTTCCACTACAATTGTTTATCGGAATATAATTTTCATCACACACTGACAGGAAAGCCAGCCTATTGCAAAATCAGATAGAAACAATCAAAATGTTTGTTCAGAAGTCACAAGCTATCTAATTTGTGGTCCAGATACCGGGACCAGGGTAACTGAGGCACTGGTTGTCACATACACAAATATTACATTAAACTAAATACATGCTGGTAAAGATTGCTATTCAGTTTTTCTGGTGTTGTTTTTATAGTAAGCCCATAACGTGGTCATACTATAAACTTTGTTACTTAAAGAGATTTTTGAAATAAAAAATGAAAATGGTAAACAAAATTTTTGAAGAATCTCAAACATTTCCAATTGGAAACTGAGATGGATACGTTTTTTCAATAAGTACATAAAATACTCAATATTGAATAAATAATATAGTCATCACTCTACTTCACAGACATATCAGAAATGGTTCCTCACTAACTGGAACATTGTAATGGCGAATGTTGAAAATTCACTGAGCTTTAGCGAAGTTTATGACTCGTGAGGCTTGAAATATTTAAATTTTGTCTGTCTGTCAGTTCGCACGATATTCCGAAAACGAACTGACTTTAGATTTCAATATTTGTATGTAGGTTAATTTATATTTAAAGGGACACTGTGTTTTATATTAGTACATGTTAACCGATTGGATTTGGATGAGCTTCAGCTAATATTTTTGCAAAGTTCTTAAAGGTAAGCATAATGTAAATCAGAAAATGTTGAAAAAATACAAACTCAGTAGTATTATGTAAGGTTTTACAAGTAACATTTTTATTCGCAGAATAAAAATAAATTGTAATATATTGCAGCCAATTTTAAACGTTAGTGACAATATTTAACCTTATCGCACTCTTGCCTATCGCTTGCTTACCAGAAAACTGGTATAACACTTTGAATGAAATTTCTCTATGGAGAAGAATGTGTTATATATGATGGTGCATGTACAATCTCGGAATAAGGCTGAGCGTCATAAAACTGTCTCGTTAGTATTTTCATTTTAAATAATACATATTTTCGCAAGCCTATTACTCGTTACTGGTTAGCATAAATTTTATCTACATTTTGTAACTAATCTTTTAATACTTGCAACTAATACACTTTTATGTCTGAATAAAAAACACCTTAGTAGGTTATGTTTAAGTGTTTACATGTAATAATTCATATAACTGTGAACAGTTTGGCAAAAAAACATTATTTCAACCCATTTTGTTTTTTATTGCTCTTTATACACGAAACAAAAATTAGTCAATCCAGTAATTCTGTACAGGACGCCATTGCTATTTTCATATACTTAAACTTTTCGTTTTAACTGCATTATAATTATAATTTCATGATACGAACTTTGCATTATATAGCAATATTAATACCATATAGCAATAATAACTATAGCATATAAATGAAAAAGATGCATTTGCATATCTATTGGGCACGTGCTGCAGAAATAAATAACAGAATTTGCCTAGTAGATAACTTCTACCGTAGATGAGTAATTCTGTCTCAGCTTCTGTAACTCCAGGTCCCAAATTCGAGTGCTGATTCGCGCACGCTGTTGTCGCTAGCAAAAATAAACTTAACCCAGTCTGATGTATAATCATTCATAAAAAACTTCTTTTTTAATATTTTAATTTAAATAAAGAGTTATTTAAAGTTGTAGTTACCAGTAAAACATACAATCCACTGCAGAATTTTACATTTTTTTATAAATTCATCAATATATTTCTAGTTTAGGAAATATAACGGTTCCGTTAAAGAAGGGTATTTAGTTGAAATTGTAGTTTTCGAATTCACTAATGGCGTAAACTAATACATTTAGGACCTGTTACTTTTAAGGTGAAGGCTACTAAAATGTGTCGGAACTATTTACCATTGCTTTATATAAAAAATCAAATAAATATATCGAATATGTCTGTTACACGTTATGTCTCATACTGAAGGGATATTATAAAAAACTATCTGAAAGTTAGAACAGCCTTAAGTTTGTTTATTTAGACAGCCTAACAATAAGTAATAAACCACAGATCTTAGCCTACTTTTCCAAGAAACTGGTGTTTAGTTTCTCTGAATTTTCCACTGATTCATGTACTATGAAGAATTAAAAAGAACTCCTGCTATGTACAGTATATATTCTGTATGTTCTCTAAACTATCAGGTATCTATAACTTAGTAATCTTTATGTAAACATTAACTACATCTGGAAATGTAGATTTCGACATAAAAATTCTAATTTTTATGTTTTTAATGCTTAATCCTTTATGATCTGCTTTAGTCCCACTTATTTGATCTTATATGTGAATTTGGATTATATAAGAATGAAATATTATAAGCGTAAATAAACTTTTATGATAGTTATAGGGATATTGACTTTCTGTTATATAGTAAAAAGTAATTATTGTGTAATGATTTATATATATATTCACTTAATTTGGCGGTCAGGTAATAAAAGAATCTCACAATGGCAGTTAAATGTTTACAATGCCTGTAACTCACGTAATAAATGGCAGATAATACAAAGTTCCTTAATGAAGATTTTAAGCAAAATTTCAAGATGAAACGTTGAATTGAGCAATACCAGCGTCAAAAATAAGTTTTAATATACAGTTTAGTGCCTGTAAATAATTATAATTCATTGGCCATGAATTTTGCAGAGTAAAGAATTTTACAAAATTAAAATTTTACGTTTTAAAAGCATTTTTTTAACAGTTCAACACGACCAGCGATATATTACACTAAATTTCTGTCATATCTAATTTAGCACACTGCATTTGCGATAATATTCATTCAAGACTGGTGATTAGTTTTACTTGTCTATGTGTGAATGTTCAGCCAACGGGGTGTCTTAATATACACAAAAAAGGTTAAAAAGTTAGGCTTGAACTGGAATAAACTAGGCTAATGTTGTATTTTGATATTTTAGTTGTTAATTAGAGAACATAGCATACAACATGATAAGTAACTCCACTTCTTTGTAGTTAAATGAGTAGCTTCACTTAACTACAAAATCACAAAAAAATGGAAAAGAAATAATTTCAATGAATGTGTGATACATTATTACTGTGGATTTGATTAACAACCATCATAGGATCAAGATTTTTATTTAGAAATAAAAAGATAATTCTTAATAATTTTGTATTTTATATGGCTAAGTAAGTGGTTCCTCTTAATAGTTTTGAGAAATTCTGATTACACTAATTATGACTTTCTTTTAATTAGAAGACATTTTTTAAAGTAATATTATAAATACATTAAGGTTGTTTTAACTTATATGATTTGGGTTATTGTGGATATTTATACTTAAAATTATGCATATTGTTGAATTAGTGTGGTGACGTTTGTATTACAATATTATTATTTTAAGTATTCCTGACCTATCGCGTAACAGTTATTATTCTAAATTATTGAGTAATATGTATTCTTCGTTATAGAAAATAAAATGTATAACATAAAGTAAAATGTATTTTTAGATTTATTTCCTCTCATGTTCAGTATATCAAGATCGTTAAATTTTTTCAATTGTGAAGTAGTAATTTTATAGATACTCTGTGCATATTTTGTAATAGAATTATTTATAGTAAATTTAATAAGCAATAGAGTGGACATGTTTTCTCCAAAAACAATAAATTTAAGTATTAGATTAAATCGAGTTCCGCAAGCCTCGGATTTGTTCTCTTTTAAATCTTTGATATTCGTTTAAACATTTCCACCCCGGTAATTTTTATTCCGCCAATGAGAGCTTTTCCAACAACATTTAATCATTGTTTAATTGTGTTTCCAGTCTCTTGTATATCCTAAAGAATTCGGTATGTTTCTTCGTCCTTAACTACTTCAGATTAGTTGGGTCCTTGTTGTTATTTAGCAACACGTATGGAACACACTGGAATATGCCTTTATAATCGTGTTAAATAAAATGGATGGGTTAATATTATTACAACGTGATAGGTATTGTTTAGCAACCATCATCCCATATAAAATTGTTTCTTCAGTCTTATAATAGTATAATATCTAAATTACATATCATGCGTTTTAACCTTTCATGAACATCTGCAAGTACACTGTATAGAAGACTACTTGAATTAGATAAGTTGTATGAACTACATAGTTTTTTAGGTGTATAGTATAGTATAGTAGATATATATAGTAAAATTTATTGCCAACGGTGTCTCTTGAAGAAGCGTGTTAACAATATTTTTACTGTCATAACTTATATCATGCATTGAAAATTTGCCATTACAAAAAAGAGGCCGATTTCCTCTTTAGTCTTCTTATGCCTATTCCGACGGGCCACTAGCCTAGGAGGAGAACCAATAAATACAAGGTCGATGATGCTTACAAGAAGTGCGGTCACACACATATTCTGTATCTGTGGTATGTCTAGCTCAGTTCCAAAGTCTAAAATCTTAGACCGTGCAAGCGATCTGCTCTATCAGTGCTAGTTATTTTTTTAACTTTTTGATACATAGTAATAAAGCTTAATGCAACGTTTTTTTTAGTAACTTCGTATTCAATATGTGGACAAAAAGAAGGATCGATGCACGGAAAGTGAAATGGATATGCATACAGGCAGAGAGACGTATAGACATACAGACAGAAACAGAAATGAACTGATGAAGAAAAAATTGAATATATTGTATTGTTTGTATCCTTTCTACAAAAATACTTCACACCATTAGCTAGTGATTGAAATCTGAAATCGGAAAATGATATTGTAATATTATCATGAAGGCACCTTGTATTCAATAGGTATGAACAGTAAATAGTTATAGTCGTGAGTTAGATGTGTGAGATGACCTAATTCTTCTAACTTCGCCAGTAGAAGGTAAATCACACATTCATTCATATAAAATGAGAGCTACTAATTTGTAATTAATAAATAATTTTGGAAATATAATTAAATTTTTAAATATATTTTATTCGTGCATCTAGGAATCCAGAGTGGCTGAATGCTGAACATTATAATTATCTCAAAGCATTTACCTAACGGAAGTAGTTCCCCAATAAAAAGAGAGTATACATTTGTTGAGAAAGCCTTTAAGTCCTATGCGGATCTGGTCAAAGGCATCTTAAAGCCCAAAATCGAGTATAAAACAGTCCTATTTTAAATTTCTCTAATATTTTTATAGTAAAACAGATCAATACCTTGTTTTAAATATTGTTTATCTTATTAGATTCAACAAATAAAAATGTAAATTCCGTAACTTGCCTACTATTTATAATATAATAATTAGCCAAAGTACAGGAGGGTAATCAATTTCAACACTGCAAAAATTATGGAAAGTTACTTAAACTAGTGTGGACGACCCAACTAGTGTTAGGACAGAAGTTTGAACATTGCAGACCAGTTATGAAAATAGTTTTAGTCTAAATTTAGTCCTTGACAAGCAGGTGTTAATAATTACATACAGATCAACGCAAAATGTTTCAAAATTAAATTTAATATTGTTTAATCATCACCCTCTAACCTTTTGGGGAGAGGATCGTTAAGGAAAGTTAACATATCGATAAAATACATGTGTTGCCCTAAGAAACTTTAGAATTGTAATTTACATGCACTGTAATGTAGACTACTTGAATTAGATACATCAAAGCGAAAACTTGGAACAAATCTACGCAGGTGTTTTTAGTTGTAGATATACTAGTTAGCAATAAAAAGAAATATGCAATAATGTCTCTGGATATTGTGGCCAAACAACAATAATTTATCATACAAACAATATTAAAATAAGGTATTGATCAGTTTTACTATAAACATGACAAGTGACAAAATTTATTTGTCTCTATAGTATGTATGGGTCAGATAACAAGAATCGGTTTAATGTTAGTACACAAGCACGTGAAGGAGAAAACCAGAATGAATAGAAACAGGTGAAACACACCTCAGTATTTATATACATATTTTTTGTTTCAATTTCCATAGAAACAACACGTGACAGGTATTTTAATATTTTTTGATAAATTGAAAAGTGTTGTTTACAAAAGTCGTTAAACTCACACAACGTTTATTTGGAGTAGCACGAACAGAAACAAGTGAGGTATCCAAAAGATCGATAATGACCAGGCCTCTTTTCATAGTTCAATTTAACGCTCAATGTCGTTCTACACGCAGGACGTGGAAACTACACCAGGAGTACTATGGCGAAGATCAAGATCAACATAAGGAATTTTAGGCGAGTTACTTTTATTATTTACAACTCAAAGTTTTTTATCTATTCTTCTTACTCAAATTAGTTTAAATCCTAGTTTTAGGTATTAATAATAACAGAAAGAATTAGTGAAAAATTTATATTAAGTTATAACGCGTTTTAGAATTAACAGGATATCATCTTGATCAACAAATAACTTTCGTTTATTTTGTGTGCAAAAAAGGAGCATGAGATTTATGGTTTTAATTCCTTTCAGTACTCTAAGTGCACAGAAAGAATCAGTTTACATTCATTTTTCTTATATTGTCCAAATGATAAAAATAAATATCCAAATTTAATAAATATCTCATAAAAAGTGTAAAGATTACTTGCGGAATTATTTACTTAAATATGTCTCAAATATATCACTAAGGCATTTTATAGTAGTGCAATATTGAAAATAATTTGAAATTAGTGAATTCAGTTGAATTATAATAGAAATATATAATAAACATATTTAATCTTTGCATTACACTAATTTTTCAAATAATTGATTGTTAACAGTATTTGCTTCTTTTAAGGAATGATATAGTTGCAATTTAAATGTGCAGTCTTCATTAAAAGTTTCTATTTAGTTACAACGCATTTACAATTAAAAGGGTTTTTACACTGAGAGAGATTATCTTGACCAAAAAAATAACTTTCGTATATTTTGCGAGCTAAAAAAGAACTTCAGATTTATGTTTTTAAATCCTTTCAGTACTCTTAGGGTACAGAAATAATCAGTTTACAATAATAATCTACCCATGGTCCAAGCTATATTATATCTGTTTATACATGTCTGATAAATAGTGTAAATATTACTTGCAGAATTATTTACTTAAATATGTCTTAGAGATATCACTCAGGCATTTAATAGCAGTTCAATATTGAAGATAACTTTAAATAAGCGAATTATAGTTGACTTAGGAATAAAATTCATATCTTAATAACATATAATTGTTTGCACTCAATAAAATAATAACTATATTATTCAGATTGGAGGAGAAATATGGTCTGTAATTGTTGATGTAACCAATTAGTTACTAAAACCATCACCAGAGCTCTGAAGTTAACTTCCACTGACAATTAGATCTAAATTTAATTTCTCCTTTTTCTTTCTTGTCGTAGTACAAACAATTGTTTTTTTTTTAATTTGTAACATATATTGTAGTTATAAAACATTTGGTTTCGGAATCTAAAATACATTTTTAATAAAATGATCTTTAAAAAATTCCTTTTATAAATATCAAACGTAACTGAGACTACCCTTGTTCACTTGAGCTAATTGAGTCAATTCTCTCTAATAAATAATATTATGTAAAGTAAGAAACTGTTCAATATTGTGAGTAAAGCATGTACATAATTACGTAAGTGCTTTGTACTTGTAATAAGATTTTAATAGCTATAATCTTGTAAGGAAATATATAATATTTATCTGTATTTTTGACTACTTGAATGATACCATACCAAATTTGTTGAATATACCTAGGATTTTTTTATGCGAATGAACAACAGCGTAAACGACATATCGAAAACTCTCCTTAGATATTTTATATCATATACCGTATATATTAACTTGTTAGGTATACGGACAAAAAATCCTTAAAATTATGTTTTATATCAAGTTTTTCTGCTCGGGAATATACATATTTATAATCATGTAATAAAAATTTATAACGTTTTCTGTATTTTTAATGTTGATAAAAGACGTGATCTTAAAAGTAAGTAGTTTTAATACAGCAATAACAGAAGTGAAACAGCTGACAAATACCCAACAGTAATATTTATTAAAATTGTAGATTTCCATAGAAACTACAAGAATTACTTTTGAGATTTATTAATTTGTTGGACAGTTCAGTTTCCTCCTTCAAAAGTAGTTCAACTTTCAGTAAGTCGGAGAACCACCATCAGGAACAGGATGCAGTGCCTAGGAGCAGGACCAGGACATACAAGGATGAGTTATTTTACTTACTTTTATCATTCAGAAATCACAATACCCACTCTCACTATCTCTCGTTACACAAAGCAGTTTATATAATATTTTAACGAGTATTAATCATTACAAAAACACTAGAACAGTTCATAAGTAATGATAATTTGATCACAAAGCATACATATCATCATTTAATATATATTATTTAATATTTAATTTAAATAATTATTTTTTATATTCTTTTCTTTTTTTGTGTGCTATAGTTATAGTAATTAAAAAATTACCTTTGTTTGTTTTTTGTAGAAGCTGCTAAACGTTTGTTTTAGGCTATTTTTTATTGATCTGTACGCAAAGCGTACAGGGGTAAGCAGTTTAATTTATTCCCCCCAAGGAACTGTATCCTATATGCACTTTTTATCTATTACCTTATACACCATAACCTAAGACAGAAATCAAATTTAAATTATATTTTAAAGACATATTTGTTTTTATACTATGTAGACAATCACATAACAAGAAAAATGGGTTTAATGTCAGTACTAGTGATAGTGTAAAGAAGCAATGTTGCTAGGAGAAAATTAAAGTAAACATATGAAACGTACGTAAAAAACTGTTTAATATCCCATGGAATATCAAGGAATAGGTAATTTATTGACTTATTTTTTGATCATTCTAAATCTTTTTTTTCATTATCCATTCAACTTGTAGCACGTAAGAAAAACGTCAGCTAGAATAAGATGCGATGGCCAGTTCCAGAACCAGGCCTTACATGGACGAGGTACTTTTATAATTTAGAGATCTAAGTTGTTCTTCATAGTATCCCTCGTTACTCAAAGCAAATTACATTCTAGTCTAAGCAAGTATTAATTACAGCACAAAACACAGGAACAGTTCAAACGTAATGGCATAAATTCTATTTTATTCATTTTGCATATGTTTCAATTTCGTTGTTTTCGCTTGTCTTAGAAATTATTTAATCAAAGAAAAACACTTTTTAATCTTTGTGTAAATACATAAAGAACCTTGTCTTGAGCTGTCTTTAATTCTGTCTGTACCCAAAGTGTGCAGAAAGTATCAATAATTCAGAACTTAGCAATCCCATGCACCAAATCTCAGTAACACTTTGTACTCACTCAAACATAATCTGCTAAATATTTTAAAAATTATAAGGATAAATATTTTCTAAATTATTTTTCATTGAAATTTTTCTGGAAATTTTTTCAGATGAATAAATATTCATCTTGAGTAGAAAATAGTTTATGCTAAGTTTTTATGTATAAAACCACTAAATGAATTATGTTTATTTATTATATTTAATAATTTTTTTAATCATTAATAATCATTTTTGAGAGGAATATGGTCTGCGATGTTCAAGTGATTGAATTAGTTACTGACTTTAACACCAGATGTATTTGTCACACTATAAGAATTAAGATATAGTCAATTAAAGTAACTAATATAAATACCTTATTACATTTCAATACCACTTCCAAAATTATACTTTCTACAAACTAGAATGAGACGTTGAAAATGACAGCTGAAAATGGGAGCACTCTGCAGAATTAAACCATTACCGAAGTGATTTTAGTCAACATCTTGGTTAACAATAACAGTTGAATAACAGTAGTAATTGATCTCCAGAAATCGCCAGAGAATTAATATTTATTTTGTGTAGGTACACTAACATAACATAGGTTTAACATTAAAGGTCGATAGTTTTAACGCGATTTTAGGTGTACGATTACTTAAATTAAAAAAACTTGTACATGCGAAGAGTAAAGGTAGTATTTAGATTTGAAAAAATGAAATGAAATTTTTTTGCAAATTAAAGGTTATGAACGGTTTGGAGTATTGTATTGTTCTATTTCGGCGATACGAATCCTTAGGAATAAATTAGTTATAATGTGAATTGCATTGAGCATGTATTTATTGAACGAGACTGTTCTCATAAAACTATTTAAAACAAGAACACTTCTCAGTTTAGATATGCTCAGAGACCCTCCAGTCATTAAACTGTATTATTTCACAATGAATTTAATTACAAGGAAGTAGTAGTTCCCCACTCCACCTGTCACGAAAAAGCTTCACAGAAATTGCATGTACAACTTAAAGTCTATAGCTCATTTTATTGTTGAGATGTCTGGAAGAAAGTTTTACATCCTCCAGCAGACAAAAAAAATTATGGTTGCCTGTAAAGTCGGTTTTACGGGCGAAGATTTTACGTGACAACGTCTTTTTCTCGGTAGAATATTTATTGATATGAATATTATTAAATTGCACAATAGGAACAAGGAATTAAATGAAAATAAGAATTGCACAAATTTTAACTATAGAAACATATTTTGTTTACTAATACATTGTACATAATTTGAAATTAATTAAAATTTTTGTATTGTAAATGGTAAAGTTGAATAAAACATTTACTAAAATTGGAATTTGAAATTCTTGCTAAACACAGTTAAATTCTAAATCCGCGCGTGGTGATTGGTCGGTTTAGTTCGTTTGTTTGGTCGCACTGTTATGACAGGTTAGAGGTTATAATTTGTTATTTTAAATGTTTGACTAGCAATACGCGCTGTTTCTTCTCAATCGACTGAATTACGATTGATTGCAGAGTGATTTAAACTAATAATTTACTTAACACTATCAACATTTGTCAATAGTATGACATAACCTATAAACTCAGTTTCTCAACTTTTGTGTCAATCTAACAATTAATCAATCAATCATAGTTTACGATAATGAAATATCAGTGTACAATTATTTACCTTTATTGTTGTAGTTGTTGTAAATGACGAATCTAAGCACTCCACATTTTCACGAATAAACATAGTTATCTGCTTTATCCCGTGCGGCGGACCCACAGTAATCTGCTTTATCCCGTGCGGATCCCGTGCGGCGGACCCACTGGACGGGCACCGAAACGTACCGGGCGTTACACTTTTTCATGAGTGACTCCGAGCCGCAACCTAATTTAAGACGTTGTCACGTCAAAAACTTGTTCAGCCTACTGAGTAAAAGGCTTCAATAATGCTCAGACAAGTTACTTTTTTTGAAATGCACCATCATAGCACTCGCTCTTCTCTAAGGAAAATGATTTATAAAATGTTTTATTCATAATTCTACAGATGATCCTATTCGAGATAACAAACAGATACATATACAACTGTTCCCATTGAGCAGCTGTTTTACAGCTGGGATTAAATAACAACAGTTATGGTCAGTTAATAATAAAGTTACCAGTTACTACTACTTACAATTGCGCTAAAATATAATCTTGCCAAATAATCTAAAAACACTTCATCTTATTATTCTTTCATTTTTATTTATAAATACGCTGCATGTTATAATATTTTAAATGTCAAGATCTCGTATGATTGTATTAAGCTAATTTACTAATTTATTTATTCTGCTTCCTTCTCATTACAATTACAGTTCCACATAAGACTAATGTGAAACATTTACAAATGCTTATCCAAAACCAATGGAGCGACACGAACTACCGTCGGACTGTTCCCTATAATACAATTTAGCCTATATTCCTGCAAAATTTTAAACAAAAGGGTCATAAACTCTACAATATCTGATGCGGATGGGCTGAGAGATGGTCTGAGAAACAATGGGATAGACAAGTAGAGAGACATTAAAAATTCAGCTTCACGAAAGATTCGATTCGTTAACGCTAATCCTGTAATCGAAGAAGAAATCAAATAAACTACTTGAATGTAATGAAGTCATATGTTTTCTTGTTTAAATATACTGATGTATAACAAATCATACATAAAAAATATAAATTAGGAACGTAATTCCGATAACGAACGAGACTCTAGCCTGCTAACTAGGCGTATCCACAATAGGGCTACCGGCGAATCATATTCTTCTTCGAGGTACAGGCGGCTTCTAGGCGCACAACACTGAGTAATAACAGGTATGTGATGCCCTTAGATGTTCTGGGCCGCACGCGCGCCGCACTGAATGAATCAGCGTGACTTCCCTGGCCTAAAGGCCCGGGTTACCCGTTGAACCTCCTGCGTGTCAGGCCGCAGTGACTCGGAGTGATCAGCCCGCCTTTGAGAGTCCTCCTGATAGCCAAGGAACAGCCGGTTACTCAGCACAACCTACGTTAGCACCAGCAATAGTATGACGTACGGGGATTAACACTACGCGTGATTACTATTTTTATTGTAAAAGTGAGATATCTCGTAAATAGAATTATTAACACACGAAAAAAATTTGGTTAAATTAAACCTTAAATTATACAATTTGAGAAAATAGTAATAATGTAATATCTTTATATATATTTCTTGTCTTCGTGTGCATGTGACTGAACTCCTCCTAAACGACTGGACCGATTTTTATGAAATGTTTTGTGTTTTCAATGGAATTCGAGAATGGTTTAGATTTACAATTAGGTCCAATTTAATTAATATTTAATTTATCAACTTTTGTTGCTTTTGGAATGTTTTACCTTCGATTCGGCAGACCACTACGACACGTAATACAAAGTGAACTGATACTTAACAGCTGTTAATACTTTCAGCTGGAGTTCATCAAAGACGCAGTAAACATTTGTTTACATTTAAAATTTAGAAAATTATTATCGTAAAGTACTTGATCGGTAATGTAATGCAGATTGTATAGAAGAATATTTTTGCAAATTTTCAGTTTATATTGCACCAATGGTCAATAAACTATATAATGCAATGAAAATACTATGAAACGCTGTTATAAAACACCTCATTGCACAAAATGTAATCGAATTTGGTTAGATCGAAGATAAATGAAAAGAGGCAAAAGAAGACGCTTTATGATATAAATTGGTTTTCGTTGATACATTTTCTTTATCGTGGCACAAGGCAAACTCTACAAAAATACTGGAAATATCTTAGACAAAAAATTAATTTTAACAGACAGAATTTGGTTCTTTATAACCTAATTAGTTTATCGAGGTTCATCTATATAAATTAATTGTACTGAATAAATTATAAACACCTAACAATAACCACGAAATATAGAGACAGGAGATATGGTACACCCCTTCATAATATGCTTAAGAGGCTAACGCAGGAACGACTATCAATTATCTCAGGAGTATTTAAAGTATTAGATATAAAAGGAATATGTGAATATAGTTTACTATTTTCCAACAGGAGATTACGTGCGAAGCCACGGGCAACTGGTAGTATAAATATAATACGTATCTTATTTTTAAGCGTATGGCCTAAAATAAGATACTCATCACAAACATTGAAGAGTTGATATGTTTCCTACTCATACTGTTCTATGTTTACATTGAACAATATGATCACATTATGTTCTGTACAATTTTACCTAATACTTCTGTGATCATGATTTAAACTATTAAACAGGTACGAAATTTAAACATTTATGCAAATATAAATTGTTCTGAAGGGTCTCTCACTTTTAGTTTACGCGCTGTTAACGTTTCTAATACTGATTACACGTAAGCATCTGTACTGTTTCTGGTAAAATTTTGGGTTGACGTCCAATGAACATCACACAATTAGGTAAACTAATAAGGTAAAGCGAGGAGAGATTGCGCACAATTCAAAATATCTAAATAAAACGAAAATTTTTTAGTTGAATATACAATTTTTTTAGTGTTATATTTACATTGTATGGTTGTCTATTCTCTGTAATTTTTCCAGAATTTATATTATGTTAATAACGAAATAATAAAAAAAATCGTAAAATGTGTTTTTTGCGCAATCTCTCCTCGTAGGGTAGGTGAGTTTGCGCACATGGGTAGGAGAGATTGTTTATGGGAATAACTACTGCAATTCACACTTTAAACATATTTAATTAATGTAAACTAATGAAACCTTCAAACTTGATGTAAGAAATTGAAAAATTAAACATTTTAACTTGGGCACATTTTAAAAACATTATTACATAATAGAGCATTAAAATCATTTTTTTTTGACGTTTTTCACGGCGTCCACAGTCAATGCACTTTCCTTCATAAATTGTACAGCTCTCGTGCATCCATCTTCCACAGACCATGCACTTGATCCAGTCAGATGTCGAAGTAGTCTCCTGATATAGTTCAAGACACTCTGTACACTCATCATCTTCATTATCGCTGACATGATCGGAAAGAAGTTCAATGTCTGCGTCATCTTCCTCAGATGTAGAAGATTGCTCAAACATCAACCGTTTCTTTGTTTTAAGTCCTTTTTTTTTGTATCTTGCAAGATTTTGGTTGTTCTTTCCATGCAGGTTTTCTTATTTTCATCTGGTCGCTTTTTCTTGTTTGATGCTAACTCTTTTTTTATCTTGATTTTGGTTATGTTATTTGGATCTGTAACATTCATGGCACTTTGCTTCCTTTTTGATTTTGAAGGCTCCAAACTTTTAGGAATCGGTGAAAGTTTTTGTAAAACTTTTGTTGGAGTTTCTACAGATGCGGCTGAACATTGTCTTGAGGTTGATGGTTGACAGATTGGAGGGATTAAATGATTTGATTGAGATGATTGGATTGAAATAGGTGGTTCAGTGTTTTCAGATACTGGATTATTAACTGATGTCAAGGTTGGTTGGAGTGTTGTGGGATCAGGAACAATCTGGTTTACATCTTGGTCACAATGTAAAAGATATGCATAGTCTGGTATCACATCAATATTTAGAGGATGGGATTCCTGTGGCACGAAACGCAGCAACTCCAAGTTGAAACAGTGGCAGCACGAGGCCAAAGATAAATTCAATAGATGGCCAAAATCGTCCCTTGAAATTTTGCCAGTACCACAACGAGATGTGACTAATTTGTTACAAGCATCTTTAAAATAAGTTTTCAAAGGCTTGAATACTACACGATCTAGGGTTGTAGGTAGTGTGTAGTATGACTAGGCAGACATAAGATAATGATGTCATTATCATAAGCCTTTTGCAACATATTGGGACAGTTCATGTGTGAGGCATGGCCATCTAAAATTAGCAAATGCTTTCCAGGAGACTTTCTTGGATGAAGTGTTTCAGAAATCCATTCCATGAACAGTTCCACTATTTATGTACGCACTTTCTCTTCTCATTTTTAAAACAGTTCCAGGGGGAGCATCTTTGATATATTGTGGTTTAGCGTAAACTCCCTTAAAAATACAAAAAGGTGGTAGGAACTGTCCCTCTGCATTGCAGCAGGCCCATAATAGTTACAGTTTCTCCCTTTTCAGCACTTGTAACGACGTGAACGTCTTTGCTTCCTTTTTGGGCAATAACTTTTCCAGGCTCATTATTAAGCTGCACTCCTATTTCGTCGCAGTTCCAAATACAGTTGGGCTTATCTAAAAGGTTGTTTTCTTTTAAGGTGGAAGTGAGAAGATTGAAATAACTTTTTTACTTCTTCCCTATTCATTCCTTCTGTTCTTGCTCTACTAATGCCTTGAGCTTTTCTCACACTTAAATTAGGATGTCGCCGCATGAATGACGAAAACCAAACTTTTCCAGCGGTTTTATGGTCTTTGTGTTGAAGGTGTGGTTTAATACCCAATGTTTCTGCTAAATTGTAAGCTAACATTCTAACATTCTTTTTTGTGTAGGTGCAAACCCTACAGATTGAAGTTTTATTATGTGCAAAGCCAATTTTTTCTCGGCTTCCAATCCTAGTTGGCCATCTGGACCCAAATTCCGTTTTGCAAAAATCATTCTTCTTCATTCGATGTCTTAATGTAGACTCTGGTATTTAAACCTCTTGCTTGCTGCTCTTATTGATAATGATCCATTCTTTATTGCTGATACAGCTGATGATAGATCATCTTCTGTCCAGGATCCTTTGTTTGTTTTCCTCTAGTACACGTTAGGCATGTTAAGCCTGTAAAAAATAAATAAATAATAGTCATCTTGGTAAATAATATGTTTTAATTTTTTTTTTAAGTTGTTTTTATTAATGGTAATATGCAATTCATATTAATAAAATAAATAAAGATTCATAATATACATTTAATGAATTTCTAACGAATATGTAGATTCACAAATAGTTAATATTAATTATGAAATCCATGCGCAAATGTCTCCTACCATTACATTAAATGGAATAAATGCGCCAATCCTCTCCTCAACATGAAATGCGCGTACTGTCCTAAATCGGTAGGAGAGATTGCGCAGGCTTAAACTAAGATGGCCGAAGCGAGATTTGACCAACCACTATCTGTACAGTTTGCCTATGTCATTACCTCTCTAGAAAAAATGGTAAATACCGAATAATGTATCGTAGCATCGTACTGATTTAAATTTCATGCATCCTGCAGACAAAATTCAGCCACTTACCTTTGAAATGAAAGTTGTAGGTTTAATATATATCACTAATAAACAGACTTAGCGTCTTGAACTTTTGACAGAACACTCAACTAATGAAGCGGATCGAGGCACTGAGGGACGCTGCGCGCGCACCCAACTCCAACCAGCTGGAACAAAGAGGGCGCAATCTCTCCTACCGCGCAATCTCTCCTCGCTTTACCTTATTGGAATATTATCTGTGAGATCCGTGCTTCCTGTGTTACTATCATGCTTTCTAGTAAATCTAGTTTTGAAGTAAATCCACAATAATCATCAGCCACATCAATACTAACTAGAAAACGTGTGAAAAATAGTCAACAAAGATTTTGAACTTATTCATATCCATAGAAACATGGAAGAAAAAGATTTTAATTGTTTTATTAAATTCAATACTTTTTATGTAAAAAGTCTCAAAATCGCAGCGCGGAGTGTAACCATTACCTAAAAGGCACCAAGGTCCAGGGCCAGGATCAGGACTTGCAGGTGGGATACCGTTATTGTTCTGAGATCACAGATTCCACATTTACCATCTCTCGTCACCCAAACCAATTTACATCTCAGCTTTAGTGATTAATAATTAGCACAAATCAAAGGAATCGTTCTTATTGAAGATAGCGCTATTACAATGTACACTAATTTTTAATCCTCATTCATATTTTTATTGAGTTTATTTCTTGGACTATAAGTATTACTGCAATCATGAAATTCCATTGATTGGTTTTGTAGAAATGGTAGTACTTTTTTGGGCTATTGTTAACCCAATGCGTTCAGGTCGAAATGGTTTACTATTTTTCTCAAATAGAACAAGTATTCATATGAATTTGGATCTGTTTTTTACATACTAGTAGTATGTAGTATGTATAATAGTAGTAAACTCCATAATTAAATTATTTAAGGAACAAGCAAAATAACTGAAACATCAAACGATCAAAATCAAAGTTGGCGGTAATCTAAATAAAACTGGTTATAAATGCACAAAATATAAAACAATTTTGAAATTTACACATAAGCAAAATACATTACCTAATGTCTAATTTAGAACATTTAGAAAATTACAAAAGTTCAAAAAAATCCTGATATGCTAATTAGTCACAAACATGTTTTAGCATAACATTTGTAATTTTAAAAGCTATAAAAATATAAGTTTACTATACATTAATTAAGGAATAAATGTAGCTACCTATTTATTTACAATAAACATATTAATTCAAATCAGTTATTTGTTTTTTTTATATGATGTACCTTAACCTGATACCTGAAGATAAATTCTCTAGATTTGAAATGTTCATGGTAGTAAACAACATGGAGGGTTATCTGTGGTTTATAACTCCTAAATGTCTTTATTTAATTGAAAAATTACCCTATTAACTGTCTTATGTATAACAGCCGTAATAATATTTCGTAGTGGGCTGTATTTTAACAATGAGTAAAAATTAGTTTATGTTGACTGCTAAATACAAGGAATCCTGAAATAAATTATGTTAAGTTGTTTATTTAATAAAATAACTAATATAACCCAGCGAATGTTTAGTTTAGCTTAATTTCACCTTCCGCTCAGCGAAGCGTCTGAAATCAAACGAGTAGTATACTTTGGCCGTTCCTGGGACAATGCACCCGAGACCGGTTCTGGGACAAACCGTGTGAGACCGAATCTGGGACAGAAAATTGTTAGAGAGCGACTAAGAGTGTGAGTATGGGTAGTCAGAACCGCGCCGCGCGAATCACCACGCATGTCATCCCTGTCCCGCCACCGCGCAGACACCACGCGTTGTTACTGTAAGTATACAAGCAATCGGCACGCGCCTCGTCAGCACCGCGCCGCGCGACTGCTGAACCGTCACCGCCAAGCAATTGGCACGCGCCTCGTCAGCACCGCGCCGCGCGACTGCTGAACCGTCACCACCACCGCGCCGTGTGAGACACCGCGTGTTTGTTTCTATAAGTATACAAACAATCGGTACGCGCCTCGTCACTGTCCAGTCACCGCCGCGCCCGCGAGACACCGCACCTTATAAATTACTAGTTTGGTATACTGTAAGTGTATTGTGGATAGTATCAGGAATTAATGAAGCAGAAAAGTCGGAAAGAAATCCTGCTTCGAGCATTAGAGGTTCATAAACCTGTGGTTAAGCGATTCCCTAAGAGAAAGATTGTAACTTTGGGTATTTATGATTTGTGGGCTGCAGACCTTGTTGTAATGATTAGGTTTTCAAAGGAAAATAATGGATTCAGATACATACTTAATGTAATTGATACGTTTTCAAAATATGCGTGGTCAGAACCATTAAAAACTAAAAGTTCACAAGAGGTTACTAAATCGTTTGGTAAAATATTAAGAAGAGCGAAATTGGTTGGTCACAAACCCCCGAACCTTCTTCACACGGATAAAGGACGAGAATTTGTTAATAAGGAATTTAGAGAGTTTTTACAAAAAAATCAAATAAAGTTATACCATACTGAAAATGAGGAAAAAAGTGCAATTATAGAGCGTTTCCATAGAACTCTCAATGAAAAAATGAAAGTGCACTTTGAAATTCAAAACTCTTTTAGATGGGTGTCACATTTACAGAAGCTTCTACGTCAATATAACAGTAAATTTCATAGCACTATAAAGATGAGCCCATCAGAAGTGAATTCAACCAATGAACAAACTTTAAGAAACATGTACGCAAACACTGGTCGATGTCTAGTATTCAGACCCAGACTTTCGGTTGGAGACCGCGTAAGAATTACTATAAAGAAAGATGTATTTGGAAATAAATACCGCAGAAATTGGACAAGAGAAATTTTTCGGATTGTGGCTGTCAACAAAACTTGCCCTGTTACCTACAAAATCGCAGACCAGTCTGGTGAGGAAATAATAGGATCGTTTTATGAAAAAGAGTTACAAAAAACTATGTTCTAGTCAAATGTATTAATAATGCTCTCATCCTTCCTTCCACTCATCCCACACACCCACCCTCTTCCTACTCCTCTTCCTATTCTCATCCATTCATACCTCATCCTTTTCCATCGTCAATCGCCCATACAGTAAGAGAGTAGCCAGTTCTATAATAATGGCGTTTTCTCCTGCTAGCAAGCAAACAGCATTTCTCAATGCTACGGATGGTCTTCGAAGATCATCAGTCAAGAAATGTCCGAATTGTGGAGAAGAGGTTACTGCATCTAACCTATCCCGCCACCAAAAAACAAAGAAGTGTATCCATACCTCATCCTTTTCCATCGTCAATCGCCCATACAGTAAGAGAGTACCCAGCTCTATAATAATGGCGTTTTCTCCTGCTAGCAACCAAACAGCATTTCTCAATGCTACGGATGGTCTTCGAAGGTCATCAGTCAAGAAATGTCCGAATTGTGGAGCAGAGGTTACTGCATCTAACCTGTCCCGCCACCAAAAAACAAAGAAGTGTATGTCAGTGTCAAATCCACCAGCTTATGCTTCTTCCAACGGATTCAATGAAAAACCTCCTTCGATGAAACAAGTATGTTCAAGGTGTGGTGCTGAAGTCAGGAACTCCTCCATGTCCCGCCATAAAAAACAAAGAAATGCATGTCCACGTTAGACAGACAAACTCCGGATTTTGATATGTCTATGTTGGAAAACTACGCTGATGCTGTGAGTGACAATCAATTCCAGAACATGATTGCTGATTTTGATATGTCTATGTTGCCAGAGTCCTATTCAAATCTCAGTCCTGAAGAACAAGACGCGATTGCTGATTTTGATATGTCTATGTTGCAAGAGTCCTATTCAAATCTCAGACCTGAAGAACAAGACGCGATTGCTGATTTTGATTTGTCTATGTTAGACACTCCAGATTTCTATTCCAAAATTAGAGCTATAATTGGTCCATCTACAGCTGACGCTCCAAAGTTTGAACCACCAGTAAAAAGGATACACCCCGATTCATTGAAAATTAAATCAATACTTGGTCCACCACCATTTGAAGTTCCGGATAAGTCAGACTATTCACTGCATATACCATATAGTCCTTAATACCATTCACCACTACATATCCTAGAGAGTCCAACATACAACGTGCTTAGTCCGACCGATGTACGTGGTCAAATAAAACCCCAGAAGAAACCATGTCCAAAATGCAGTAAGGAAATAACGGTTTCCAACATGGCTCGGCACCAAAAATCTCAGAAATGTGCCAGCAACCGGCGTGGTATGACATATAACGAACGTCTGAAAAAGATGTAAATCAAACCAGCTCCTAAAAGTAAAATGTGTTGGATTTGTGAAACACCAATAGAGTCATCCAACTGGAACCGTCACAAACAATCGAAACACCATATCCGTTTGTCAGCACTTCATGAAGGTCCTTGGTACAGGAGTGAAATATTACCCATTACGAGACTGACACCAAGACTGCCGGCACCCACTCCAGACATCAACATGCTGGTAAAGAAATACCCAAAACGACCAAGGGAAGTCAAACAAGTACCGAAGGTCAATACAAACGATATAGCTCTTGAAGCGATGATCCGAAAACCGACTAGACCACAAAAGATTCCTACAGGTGTGAAAAAGATTATTAGTGAGATACCGACTAGTACAATTAATAGTGAGAATTCTATTAGCCCTACCATGGAAGAGAGACAGCTTCTTTCTGAAACAGGATCACCTTCAACACCTCATCTGGTTCCGGTACGTACTCCAGAGGAGTCACAGACAATACTTGATGAAATATCAGAAGTCCAGTCGGCATTCACGGGAAGATTGAAAACGTATGTGATTATGAACAAACGTGGGATCAAAGATCCAAAAATGTTTCTTGAGATATGCAAACCACTCGTTGTTGAAAAACTTCAGGAAGCTGTAAAAGAAAAAAATATTAAGTTAAACATGGTTTATCATGCTGAATTCAAGAAAATAATAAACGATGTGGAGGTGACTCAAGTCATGAACTTTAAAACAAAAAATGAAATTCTTTACTCGACAACGCCTCTGTCTGACTATTATAACTCAGCAAAACTTAAGATGTTGGTTGAGATGGAGGAGTTTGAGGCAAACGGTTCTCAATGATCACTAAAAAGTGTGAAAGACTTGGAGATCAGAGTCAACCGATACGTTCCTTTTCACGGATCCAGCTATGTGGTTCTACAAAAACAGATTCAATTCAAAAAGGCTGTTATTAATGTAACAAACGAAGATCAGAAATGTTTTATGTGGTTTATTCTGGCAGCTTTACATCCAGTTAAGGTTCATCCAGAAAGAATCAGCAATTACGAACCTTTCAAACGAGAGCTGCTTCATGCACTAGCAACTTGCGAATGCCCCATGAAACTTGATGATATAGCAAAGTTTGAAAGACGTAGTGGAATTTCTGTTAATGTCTATGTTTATGATGACAAGTTCGATATATTCCCGCTGAGAATAACTGATAACGAGATGGAAAAACATGTTAATCTACTGTTTATCAGAGAAAAAACAAACACTCACTACTGCTGGATCAAAGATATGTCCCGTTTGGTTAGTTCACAGATCTCACGAAATGGACATAAGATGTGGATATGCAATAGGTGTTTACAACACTTTACGAGAGAGGATTTACTCACCAAGCATAGAGAAGACTGTAACACACACGATGCTGTGAAATTGGAACTACCAGAGCCAGGAACTGTAATTAGATTTAAAGATTTCAATTGCTCAATGAGAGTGCCCTTTGTGTATTATGCAGACTTTGAATGCTGTCTAGCACCTATTTCAACATGTCAACCATGTAAAGTGGATTGTAATGGTAATCACCAGTCGTTCACTATTAAATATCAGAAAAATAATGCCATTTCCTTCTGTATGTATGGGGTGTCAGAGGACGGCTTTTCCAAACCACCGATTAAATACTTTGGAGACGATGCTGCACATGTATTTGTAAAATCATTGATTGAGGAGTCGATAAGGATTAATGAACTTTACAAGAGTGAAGCAATAGTCCCCATGCAGTTGATGACAAAAGACCAACAGGAAACGTTTGAATCTACTACTATGTGTCATATCTGTGGAAATTTTCTTGGTGATAATCGTGTTAGAGACCATAACCACTTGACGGGTTTGTTTAGAGGAGCAGCTCACAACACGTGTAACATAAATTTCAAAAAACCTAGGTTCATTCCTGTTTTCATTCATAATTTAGCAGGTTACGACACACACCTATTCATTAAAGAGTTTGGTAAGTTCCAAAATCGCATATCATTGATACCCAACAACGAGGAGCGGTACATTTCCTTTACGGTCAGTGTGGAAGGTGGAATTGAACTACGATTCATCGATTCATTCAAGTTCATGTCACAAAGTCTCGATAGGTTGGCAAAGAATCTGACTAGATCTCAATTCAAACACATCTCAACATATTACAATGGTAAGGACCTCAATTTATTGCTACGGAAAGGAGTGTACCCTTACGACTACATGGACAGTATAGAAAAATATAGTGAAACATCACTACCTAGTCAAGAAGAATTTTACAATAGACTGAATAAACAACACATAACAAATGAAGATTACAAACATGCGTGCGATGTATGGACCGCCTTTAACATTGAGAACATGAAAGAATATACAATGCTATATAACGAAACCGATGTCTTGCTGCTTGCAGATGTTATGGAGAACTTCAGGGATGTATGTCTCAATACATACAAATTAGATCCTGCATGGTATTTCACAGCACCTGGGTTGGCTTGGAACACAATGCTAAAAATTACAAAAGTCGAACTGTCCCTATTGACTGACATCGATATGGTACTCATGGTTGAAAAGGGTATTCGTGGTGGTATTTCACAGTGTTCTCATCGATATGCGAAGGCAAACAATCCCTACATGAAAGACTACGACAAATCGAAACCAAACAACTACCTCATGTACTTGGATGCAAACAATCTGTATGGGTGGGCAATGTCTGTAAAACTACCATATGCAAACTTTCAGTGGAGCAGTACAGACATCGATGTAATGAAAGTTAGTGACGATTCACCCACAGGCTACATATTAGAAGTTGATTTGGAATATCCTGAAGAACTACACGACGTACACTCTGATCTACCTCTCGCTCCAGAACGTAGAGTCCCACCAGGATCGAAAATGGCAAAGCTTCTGACAACTCTCTACAGCAAAGAAAAGTATGTCATACACTACAAAAATTTAAAGCTTTATTTAAGTCTGGGTATGAAACTAAAACATGTTCATAGAGTTCTTAGTTTCAGTCAAAGCAATTGGTTTCAACCGTACATTAATCTGAATACGATGGAGCGTACAAAGGCGAAAAATGATTTTGAGAGAGACTTTTTCAAACTAATGAACAACTCAGTTTTTGGAAAAACTATGGAAAATATGAGAAATCGTGTGGACATTCGTTTGGGTACTAAATCCAAATTAGTGGAAAGATGGATTAGCAAACCGAACTTTAAGAGTCGAACCATCTTTACAGAAAACCTAGTTGCTGTACATTTTAGTAAGAAAAACTTTTGTTAAATAAACCTATTTACGTAGTTATGAGTATTCTAAACATATCAAAGACACTGATGTATGATTTACACTACAATGTAATGAAAGAGAAGTATGGATCTAATATAAAAATGGTGTACACCGATACCGATTCCCTGATATATGACATCAAAACTAAAAACTTCTACGAAGACATGAAACATATAATTGAATTATTTGATACAAGTGACTACCCCAACCCCAACCAATATGGGCTTCCCCACGTAAACAAAAAAATTCTGGGTAAAATTAAAGATGAACTTAATGGTCGAATCATGCGAGAGTTTGTAGGACTACGATCCAAGATGTATGCGAGCAATATAGAAGACAACCATTTCATAAAGAGGTCTAAGGGCGTGAAAAAAGCTGTAGTTGAAAATGAAATTACCTTTAGCAACTATAAAGACTGTTTGTTTAGTAATATCGAGCACTACAAAACGATGAATACAATTCGGAGTCAAGCACACAATCTCTACAGCGTAGAACACCATAAAGTGGTACTTTCATCAAAGGACGACAAGCGTTTCGTACTCGAAGACAATATCCGAACCCTAGCATGGGGTCATCATAGAATATGCGAAAACTGTTAAATGGTAAATGTATGTAAGAGAACATACTATGGAAATTCAAGTGTATTGCAGAGAGAAATTCGAAGACCAATTTTTACCTAGACCGTTACGGTGTCTTATTGTAGGACCGTCTGGGTGTGGTAAAACGAACTTGTTATTGAATTTCATTTACAACAAAGATGGAGTTCCGTTCAAGAATATATACGTGTTTAGTCGTTCAATAGAACAACCTGCATATGTAGATCTGCGTGAACAATACAGTAGATTAGAAAAAAAACTTAGAAGACACATAGCGTTTTTCTATTCGTCCTGTCAAGATCTCATTTCTATCGATGACTGCAAACCAAACTCACTTGTAGTATTCGATGACTGCCTCCTAGAAGAGCAAACTAAAATCAAAGACTATTTCATTAGAGGACGTCATAAAGGGATTTCTTGTGTCTACCTGAGTCAGAGCTATGGTCGGGTTGATATGCAGGTCATACGAAACAATGTTAATCTGTTGTGTCTGTTTACAATGAACAAGTACTATACAAAGAGAGTGTTCCAGGACTTTGTAGGTAGGTTCTGACATGACTTTCAACCAATTTGAGGCTCTCTGTTTTGAGTGCTGGAAAACACCTCATGGATTCATATCTATTAATACTACAGCTAAACCACAAAAAAGGAAATACATGTGCAATTTAAAAAGGAAACTAAGTGTTGAATAATACTTCGCTGTACAACGTACCAGTATAAACGTAATTTGACGTTCAAGTATAAACGTAATTTGACGTTTAAGTATAAACGAAATTTGACGTTCTCAAAACGTAATTTGACGTTCATAAACGTAATTTGACGTTCAAGTATAAACGTAATTTGACGTCCATAAACGTAATTTGACGTTCATAAACGTAATTTGACGTTCATAAACGTAATTTTACGTTCAAGTATAAACGTAATTTGACGTTCCAGTGTAAACGTGACTTGAAAGATTTGAAGAATAACTCTGTATCTATAACTATAAGTATACAACATGGCGAATAAACTAGTTGCAAAAGAAGCAAGGCGACTTATAAAAATTCAGAGTGTCTTGGCAGCAAAGTTCAAACGTGCTGAACAGGATGAATTAAAAAACTTCTCAAACAAAAATACTATATCATCAAATGCTAATGAGACGTCTGCTAATCGTAACATATCAATAACACATGATGGACCGCTCACTGTTTCTAAAGCTAGAAAGTTGGATGAGTTAAACTGGAAATTACAAAGTGAGTTTGCTCAGACCCATTTCAAAGAGTTAGAAGATGTTCGTGAAAATGAGAAAAAGTACGAACCAATCACCAGAGCCATTAGGGAACAACAACATAGAGAATTGGAAACACAAAAGATACGTAGTCAAAACCGTATGAAACAGTTGGTAAGATTTCAACCTCAAGCATCAGATCGTCGAACGTTTGAGGATGTAGATTACGATGATGAGCCAGAAGTACAACCTCAAGAGCAATCGATGAAACAGTTGATGGATTCTAAAGTAGTAACACTTGGTTCTCTAGGAGCCCGATACCTTCCAAAATCCAACGACAAACAGTTTGGTATTTGGTACGATGAAAATCTAGAGCAGCCGATGATCGGTTCCGAACCGATTACATTTGATTATGATGACATTATATTAGTCAGCTCTCAAAAGAAATACAAAGGGACTGAGGGTATTTGGACATTGTTGACGAAAAACAATATAGTAGAGAAGGATCTGTACACCGATGAAGACTGGAAATCTTACAAGGACATGTTGGTGAGGAAAAACTCGCTTTTCCAAAGAAACAATCCCAAAAGTAGTCGTCCCAAATCAAGTCAAGGACTAAAGTGGAAACATATGATAAAACCTATTTGGGATGAGTTGGTGAATGGAAAAGTGGCAACAATTGGTTCAGGGTTAAAGGTTTACAATGAAAGTCCGGTCGAATATGAGTACATAAAGAACTTCAAAGACCTAATTGACAGGTTACATTACATTCAAGCGCAGGAAGAAGCTGGGAACAACAACTTTCATAATGAAAAACTGTCTGTGGTTGATTTCCTTCACGATGAAATGGAAGACCTAATTGCTACACCTAAAGGGTTGAAGTACCTAGTCAGATGTTTGTCTGTTTTGCCTGAACATGTTATAGAAGGTAAAGGGCTTTTGAACGACATCATTAACAAGTTACCATTCGAGTTACATGCGCCCAAGAACTGGAATCTTGATACGTACAACTACTGTGGGCCCGGCTCCCAGCTTGACAAGAGACTTGCTAGGGGAGATAAGGGAATTAACCCCCTCGATGAAGCTTGTAAGAAGCATGATATATGGTATAGGGATCATAAAAACACAGAAGACAGGTGGGAGGTGGACAAAATATTACAAAAGAAAGCTTGGGAGAGAGTTACCTCAGATGATGCTGACTTGAATGAGCGTATGGTCGGCCTAGCAACAACAGGAGGAATGTGGTTGAAACGTAAACTCGGTATGGGGTTAGGAACTTCAGGATGTATCTACCCATCAGATATATAAAGCAATGAAAGCAAATATTTTTTACCCTATATATAAGAGAGGATATATTAGAACAGTGATCAGTGGTAAAACCAGTGATGGAGAAACTGTATATTGAATTTTCGAGCGGTATAGCAAGAAGTGAGTATAGAACTGCAATGCCAGTTTCAGAGCTCAACTTCAATGCACCCAACAACAATACAACATTCAAACTGGAACATGAAGACGCATTTTTTGATTCACGCATAATGTACCACATTCAAGGAAAGTATGTGCAAAAATCTGATGGATCTGATTATGAAACTAACTCTACCGTCAAACTGGTAGACAACTTCGCGGCCTTCTTGTTTTCAAGAGTAGAGCTGAGGAAACACAATACATTGATCGACACAGTAGAACTCCCCGGCATCACCAGCACTATAAAGGGGATTGTTAGTTACAGTAACACTGAAAATCAAACACTCTCAAGTAGTGGTTTCTCATCATCGTTTACAGGAGGTGGGAAATTTGAGGCACTCGGCACACTTGGGCATTTAGGATCAGGGTTCTTTGACCACCTACGTTACCCGATGTACAAGGGAGGTTTTGAAATCACATTTACTAGGAATGAAGATAATGATGTGTCGTTTCACTGGAAAGGGGCAGGGTCCACAGCAACGGATCCTGGTGATGGGAAAATTGTGATAGAGTCGTTTGTGTTACGAGTCCCCAAGTCCCCAGCACTTCCAAAATCCAGTTAATTGATGGTTTGAAACATCTGAGTGACAAGGATGCTTTAGTCTACAACTTCTTTCAATGGCAATGCATCGACAAAAGAGGGGTGTTCGGTTCATCGTTCAGCTTCGATATTACAAGTGTTTACAGAAATGTGTACAATCCTAGATTTGTTATAATCGCACTTCAGACAAACAGAACAAACACCCAGGCAAAAGATCCTAGTAGATTTGACAGCTGCAACATCAAAAATGTGTCTGTGAAAATTAATGGAGAAAGGTACCCTCAGGAATTGCAGAATTTTGATATTACTAATGGTATATACAGGATCATGTACGATCAGTACCTAGGGTTCCGAAAAATAAACTTCGGAGACAATAACGTGTTAGTAAACCTGAAAGAATTTATTGATAACTCACCTTTGGTTGTAATTGACACACATCTACATCAACAAACAACAGACAGATCTCGAAGTGACATTCAGATTGAATTAGATTTTGTAAAAGCTATTGCATCTCAACAGGGGAGCAGCGGCACCACAGCATATGTTGTCGTTGTATCTGAGGCACATTTCTCATATGAAATTACTCGAAACATAATCAAATTCCTGTAAAAACAAATAAAAAAAACAACAAAAAACAAAAAAAAGTAAAATAAATTTTTTTTTTTCATTAGTAGGGGGCAATTATTGTTTTCATGTCAGTGTTTTGTATATAAGAAAGCGTATAGAATGGAAAGTCAGAATAATTATACAGTTCGTCTATCCGAATCTCAAAAACGTAAGCTTCGTACAGCGTACAAAAGACGGAAACCTACAGTAATCAGATTATCTAATGAACAGCTGTCTCACGGAAGTGATCGTATACTTCTTTCTGGAGAGCAACACAAAGCCGTTTCTAGAGCCGTTAAGAACAAAAAAGGTTTACAATTGCTTCTAAGTTACAACCAACTCGTATCTAATAAACAAGGAGGGTTTTTGAAGGAAATTATGGAAATGGTGGATTCGTCAGTTCCTGGAGGTAAACGTTTCATCTCTCCATTAATAAAAAGAAAGGTGGCTCCTTTACTGAGAGAAAAATTTATACCTTGGTTAAAGAGTTTAGTCGATGAGGAGTTAGACACCATTATTGAAAAAGATCCTACGGGTAGAGGGTTGAAACGACGTATTGGTCGGAAGCTTAATGCATTGTTGTCTGTGAATAAAAAAAAGAGATCTTCCCGCTGTCTCTTGGTGAAATAGAAAAATTAGCAGGTATATTAAACATTAATGAGTTTAGAGGTGTTTTCATGCGACAGTTACTTCCAGACAAACCTACAAATATCGAACGTCGTATTGAAATCTTGGGTGACCTTTCATTGGTGGTACTCACTGGACGTTGTTATGTGAAACGTGGTGAAAAGAAATTCTATTTTGATTCTATGCGATGTCAAACCTCTAATAGGGAAGTAGTCAGGTACTTGGGGCCTAAAGGGTTGGTATTATAAAACTCAGAGGCGTATTCAGGGGTACGGACGATCCTCCTAATCTGTAGGACATCTGTGCCTGGAGGTTCTACGACGTAGGATTCAGCTAGTGAGGAAAGGAGCAGATTCATCGTAGTATAAAATACTCCGAACAATGTAACTTGCATGGAAAACCGTGGTTTTATTGTCAACAAGATTTGGAGCCGAAATTAAAATGGGGATCCAATACCAACTCAACCAATTCAGACCTTCTCTGACGAGATAATTGAGCTTGCAAGAGTGTGTATCAAATGTATCACAAGATTTATCCGAAGTCAAGAATTATTAGAATCGCATTTGGTAAAAATCGAGAAAAATAATAAATGCGCTCGAGATTGTCTCACTGAGTACCGTAAATGGTGAAAAGTTATGGAGCAGCTTCTATTGAAAAACACCAGAGATTGGTCAATTGTGGAGCAAAGCAGTGGAGCCATATGTGTGGATGTCAAAGTTCAATTGAGTGAAATTATAAGGCAACGATATACATAATGCAGAAAAAAATTTCACAACGAACTTAAAAAATATATGGAAAAGCTGTTTTTGAAGACTTCCATGATGGGTATTAATTTCATCTAAAAACTTGTATAGACATTATAAAGTATATAAAAAATGCAATCATGCCATTACTCACAACAAACTGGATTGAGTCTGTAACTGATCTCCATCTAGAACACCCCCCCCCCCCCCCCCCCCCCCCCCCCCCCCCCCCCCCCCCCCCCCCCCCCCCCCCCCCCCCCCCCCCCCCCCCCCCCCCCCCCCCCCCCCCCCCCCCCCCCCCCCCCCCCCCCCCCCCCCCCCCCCCCCCCCTCCCCCCCCCCCCCCCCCCCCCCCCCCCCCCCCCCCCCCCCCCCCCCCCCCCCCCCCCCCCCCCCCCCCCCCCCCCCCCCCCCCCCCCCCCCCCCCCCCCCCCCCCCCCCCCCCCCCCCCCCCCCCCCCCCCCCCCCCCCCCCCCCCCCCCCCCCCCCCCCCCCCCCCCCCCCCCCCCCCCCCCCCCCCCCCCCCCCCCCCCCCCCCCCCCCCCCCCCCCCCCCCCCCCCCCCCCCCCCCCCCCCCCCCCCCCCCCCCCCCCCCCCCCCCCACCCCCCCCCCCCCCCCCCCCCCCACCCCCCCCCCCCCCCCCCCCCCCCCCCCCCCCCCCCCCCCCACCCCCCCCCCCCCCCCCCCCCCCCCCCCCCCCCCCCCCCCCCCCCCCCCCCCCCCCCCCCCCCCCCCCCCCATACACTTGGATCCAAACGCAGGATTATATGTGCTCTTGTTTGGATTTTACTTGAGAACAATATATACAACCTTGTTGCATATGCAAAGGTCTATTTTTTGGGGACCTTACACTCCATTCCGACCCACTGATACTTCAATGTGGTTACTGGACATTGAAAACGTGAAAAGAGTTACAGGAGATTACATTACAATCGTTGAATTCTTAGTATAAATTCTAACGATTTCAAGATCTTAAGATGGTGAAAGAATAATCAATTAATCTCCAATTAAATTCCACTTGGATAAACCGTTAGTGATCTCTTAGGTTTTGAAAATTGATGCAACAAACTTACAAAAAGAATCGATTATTCACTCAAATGAACATGTAATTTGCATCGAATCCACCGAATCTCAGTGGTTGATGTCATGGAGTTACACGGCAATATTGTCAAAAAACAGTATTGTCAATCATGATGTTCACTCTCACAAAAATTTGGATGACAGCATTCCTCTTACTCCTTTTCCCTTAATGTACCACACGGCTACAAATATCTCAATCACCTCAGAAAAATCACTACATACCTCCTCGGAGCGGTTACGAAAGATTCAACGATCACAATTCACATTGTAGATCAAAACAACCAAACTGCTCCAGAAATCCATGTAAAACAACATCGTCTATTTAGATTGATCAGTAAATCACAAACACATACATACTCACAATTGTGGTAAATAACAACGCGTGGTGTCTGCGCGGTGGCGGGACAGCGATGACATGCGTGGTGATTCGCGCGGCGCGGTTCTGACTACCCATACTCACACTCTTAGTCGCTCTCTAAAAATTCTGTCCCAGATTCGGTCTCACACGGTTTGTCCCAGATCCGGTCTCAGGTGCTTTGTCCCAGGAACGGCCAAAGTATACTACTCAAACGTTATCAGATTTGGATTATGGAATCGGGAATTAACGTCTGTCAGAAGAGATCAAAAGTGTATACAGAAAAATAGCAGTTTTTTGAAAGCTGATTTCAGCAATAACAGTTACATTTACTTTATTAAATAGTTCCTTGTTACAAATAGTCAATAGTAGTTAAGAGTCAAATATTCATTGCAGAGAATACTTAGAATTAAACAGAAATGCAATAAATTATAATTAAACTGAGAGTTTCATATGACAACCCTCTCAAATAGCCATTTATTTGCTCCTTCTCATTTATTCATCACTAAATGCTCCGACTTCAATCAGGTACCATTCAACTGATCCTAATGGCCTCTCAATATATTATCAATAACTCGTGTAAAGTATGAATGCGTGTGACACTAAACAGCGTTTCAAACGAGTTGTAAATGTGTTGAGCGTTCGGGAAATGTGTATATCAATTTTATATCTGTTCATCAGATGAACTCAAGCCTGCGAGAGTAAGCGTTCAGGAATCGTCGTCCTGTTTTTTGCAGTGTGGTGGTTCTCCCTTTCTTAGTACGAGGCTATTGGTAAATTCACATTTTGACATACAGTATACAGATATTTTCCATATCTAGAGGCTTGGGAGATGCAGCAGGTGTTAACTTTTGAAAACAGGCCTGCACGGCTTTTGAATGACTTAGAATGGATGTTTTTACAGTTTTAGCATTAAAAAGTCGTGTGTTCGAGCAAACACTTTACAAAACCAGTCCGTTAGTAGAGTGTTATTTGGCTAAGGACCTTTAAACATGAACGCCTGGTATTCGTGATCACCCAGTCACCTCTGAGAGCTCGTTAGACAGCCAAGAATGAGCCACATCCAATGAAAATTCTCTTTAATAGCAGTAGCATTGTGGAATATATGAAAATCTAAAAATTCCCAATATCCGACAAAGTTTACGATCTGCCATTAGCCAGGAGATCCTAGAGACTTCCAAAACGTCCCTGGATCGGGAACTGTCAGAAGCTAACACCTTTCAAATTTGAGAGATGTTAGAGGCGTCTAGGTCCCAAATATCAAGCGCTACTAGGCACCGGAAGCACCAAGATCCCAGAGACTCCAAGAGAGCAGGAGCTGAAACAGACCGAGAGGTGTCATAATTTTAATTTTTCAGAAGCCGCCTGCAGTATCAGGTTAGGAGGAGCTGGTAGAGTGTGAGAGTTCCAAGGATTTTGGCCTCCCAAAGACAGGTAACTACAGGAGATCAGGCAGCTCTCAGAGGACGAAAGATCTTAAAGGCTAAGAGCTTTTAAGGGCCGGGAAATTCCATAGTTGCTCTCCCGTGACTGAAATCTCTTAGAGGAATGCAGCTCCTAAAAGCTGGGAGCTCATAGTCTAGAAACTACCCTAAAACTGGAAGCTGGCTGGGGCCAGAAGCACTAAAATTCCGACTGTGTACATTATATCAGAGTTATTTTAATGTAAATTCTTGAGGCTTATAAGAAACAATGAGGTATGGAGAATAAGTTTTAATGTACACGTTATTTTAACTGCAAAGGAAATCTATCTTAATCTTGAGACGGGTGGGGTAATAAATAGATATAGGGGTTGTAAAAATACTTAAATTTACCACTATATATATCTTAGGAGAACAGAATTACGTACAAGTAAACCTTGTTGAGTGGCATAAAACTTCGGGGGTTGCAAATACGTTTATAATTTTGTGAGCAATCATAAAAGTTAAGTATGCTTGAAACTTGACTTTGCTGATGATTAATATTTAAATCACCTACTTCATATTCTCATAATAAACTAAAGTATCCCGCAGGATACCATATATGTCATGTGTGGAAAATAAAATTTGTGAATTGATTAGATCTAATTTTAACGTTCATAAAGAAGTAGGTAGAAAAAGTGCAATAAGATTTTGACTGCGCTTTATTTTGTAAAAAGGCCAAGAGTCGTTTTAAATTTTAAAAGTCATATCTGAGAGTTTAATATTGTATGCTATAAAATTAAAATATCAAAGACCTTTTTATTGATAGAGAACGGTCTCTCAAGAAATACATTATAAATGTTAAGAAAGGTTTTACGTCCTTTGGAAATATATATTAAAAGCCACCTTCAAGGCCCAAACAGCGTAAAAATCTTTATTTTTAAACTCTTCTAATATAAATATAGTTATACTCATAGGAAAAGAAGCTTAACAATTGAACCTAGTCATATAACGAACTTTGCACTGCTTCTGGAGTGACAGGATATTTTGGAAAGTTTAGGGGTAGAGAACGCCTACTATTGAGATCTATAAAAATAATTTAGGGTAGTAATCTCATGTCCCCTCGAAAGAGGGGGAGGCCAGGTTTGAAAAGGCCTCTTCAGTCAAAGGTGGCACACCCTTTTGTGTAGGCAGGCAAGAATCTGTGACTTTTAGAAAGCGAACCCTACCAACTCCACCAGGCATCGGCCACAATAGGCTGTCGAATTAACCTGACCCCAAGAGTCTTGAAATTTGTGGTTAGTGATGTGCCGCTTCTGGTTGGGGAGATTTAAGTGACACGTCGGTTTTTGTTGTGCCTAGTGGTAAGTTCAACTAGAAGGTATAAAACAGCCAGAAGTAATCCCTGCTGGGTTGTAGATATAGTAATACAAAGAGATATCACAACTGTGTTGGAATAAATATAATAGTTCTTTATGCAGAAATTTAAAAAGTCTACCATGATACGTATATTAATTTAAAATATTAATTTGTTAAAGTACAAGAGAGTAATCAATGTCAATTATGCAATGAGTATAGAAAATTAATTAAACCAGTAATACAACCTTACTAGGGTTAGGACAGAAGTTTGAACATTGCAGACTGGTTATGAAAATAGTTATAGCCAAAGTTTTGTCTGCGGCATACAGGTGTTGATTAGTACAAGCAGATCGGCGTAAACTGTTTCAAAATTAAAAGTAATAGTATTTAATCCTCATCCTCTCTAACCTACTTTCAAATAATGTATTGTTTATTTAATAAGTTATAGCTATAGTAAGTTATTTGCTCTAAGGAACTTTACACCTGTAAAGAATGTTACAGGTCTGCATAGAATGTTATTTAGACCATTTAAGTTAGATACATCAAAGTGAAAACTCAAATCTAAAAAGGTTCTTTTCGTTGCAGATATAATATTTAGCAATGACATATCGAGTATTGTTCCTGAATATTGGATCTAAATTATCATATATTATCACTTTGACGTTAATGTAAGACGAGAAATAAAACATGCTTATCTCTATAGTATGTATCTGTTCGGGTAATCTGATAAAAAATTCGATTTAATATTAATATTAGTCATGACGTAAACAAGCAAGTGAAGATGAAAAGCATTAAAAAGAAAGATGAAAAATACAACAGTGTACATATTAATATATTTTAAATATCCATAGAAACGACAAAGAACAGGTACCACAAAGTTTTTGTTAAACCCAATAGTGTTATTTACAAAATTTGTTGAACACACGGTTATAGAAGCACGACCTGGAACAAGTGCGATGACCAAAACCTTGACAAGGATCAGGACATGTTTCATTGTTTCGTTTTAATGCTCAATTCGTTCAACACGCAGTACGCGGAAAATGTCCACCCGGAGTACGCTAACGAAGACCAGGATCGAGACAAGTAATTATAGATGAGTTACTTTATTGATTTACAATTCATAGTTTTTTCTTTGCTTTTTCTTAATGAAATCAATTATTTACATCTTAGATTTAGAGGTAATTAAAAACAGCAAATACAGTGTAACAGTTCCATTTGCAGTTAAAAGGATTATCATTTTATTGAATTATACAATAAGTTTTTTGTCTTGTTTTATCTTCACCTACAAATAACTTTCGTATTTTTTGTGGACGAAACGTAAACACTTGTGATTTATGGTTTTAAATTCCTTCAGTACTCTAAGTGTACAGAAAGAATCAGTTTACAACTATTGTAGTGAAATTTATTAAAGGTTTTAATATCCATTCTCACATATTTTATATAAAGGTGTAAAGATTACCAAGAGAATTACTTACTTAAATGTGTCTGAGAGAAATCTTTCTGGCATTTTATACTAGTGTAAATATTGAAAATAATTTTAAATTAGTAAATGTTAGCTTATTTAGGATTTAAATTCAGAACGTATTGCGTTAATTTGTTTAATATGAATGATTTCCATATACGGTGTTGTACAGATTTGAGGAGAATTATGGTCTTTATCTTTTAATTTATTCAATTAGATGATGATATTACCACCAGAGCTCTCTTCAACTTTACAACAGCCGATTGAATTTGCCAATTTAAATTATACGGTTATAGAAACAACTTCTTAGTTTCTTATGACTCTATGTAGTTTAATTTCCACTATTAATGATAATTTTCTTAAGAAAGTAAATGAAAATTCTATATTTGGAAATAAATGCCCGGGTTCTACTTGGTAGAGAACTTTTTACAAAAATCTTGTATTGGGATATAATTTTCATTACACACTGTCAGGAAAGTCAATCTACTGCAAAATCAGATGGGAACCATTAATATAATTGTTAAGAAGTGCCGAGCCATCTAAACTTATTGGTTTTGCAGTTTATACCCAGATACCTGGGCAACTAAGGCTCTGATTGTTACATGTTCATTTTACTTTAATCATAATAAATGCTACTATAAATTGCTATTCAATATTTTCTCTTATTATTGATTGAGTACCATAATTTTGTACAAAATAATCTTTAATTTATACATAGAACTGTAAAACCCAATTAGCTTTGAAATAAGATAGTGTAAATTGCAAACTAGATATTTAAGGGGCCTCGAACATTTTGTATTGGAACGTGAGGATGTGGATGCATTCTTTTAAATTCATAGAAAAAAACACACTATATTAAATCATATTATTGTCTTCACTTGAATTTTAAGGTTATATCAGATTTGATTGCTAATTATCGAAAACATTGTATTCGTCAATGTTATTGAGAAACATCTACTTCGACAACATGCAGAAACTCGCATAAGGACTTTAAATTTATATTATCTCTAAGATGATTTTCATTTTTGTATAGAATGTGTTTTAAATTAATGTAATGTTTACAAAAAATATTTTTGACATTTGATTCTTTAAATTAATTTCAGTCCTTAACTTGTAATTATCGGTGATGACCGTGTTACTTATGTTTGTTAGTCTGCAAGATATATCCTGAAAACGAACCGACCTATAGTATTTTAAATTTGCATGAAGCTTAATTTATATTTGAGTAACACTGTGTTTGATATTATTGCATTATAACTGATGGGATTTGGATGAGCGTCACTGAATATTTTTGCAAAGTACCTTTAGGTAACCATGATGAAAACGAGAAAATAGTTGAATAAATAAATATATAAGCAACCAATTCCTATCAGGCAAGATGAAGTAACTCTTTTATTAGTAGAGTAAAAATAAAGTATAGTATATTGTAGTCAATGTTAAACGTTGTTGTCAATAACGAACTTTATCGCAATCTTGCGTTTTGGTATCCTCGCTTGCTTACCAGAAAACTGGTATAAAACCTTGCATGAAATTTCTACATAGACAAGACTGAGTTATATGATGGTTCATGTCTAACCATTAGGCTAAGCGTCATAGAAGTTGCACTGTTATTAAGTTTAATTTTGTATAATACAACTTTTCGCAACCCAGCTACTCGTCGATGGTTAGCATAAGTTACCTAATGTTCTTTTTAACTACATTTATAATTCTTGTAACTAATACACTTTTTCTCTCGAACTTTGTACCTGAACATATTACTGCAAAGCAACACCTAGCGCGCCTTGTCAGTAAGTAAAATTTATATTTGCACTTTGTAAATTGGCCCTTTCATGCTGGACATCTAATATGAAAGTAATATAAATTAAAAATTTAAATCATAAATTGATATAATAATATTTTATGATGTTTTATTTAGAAGATAATTTCAGATAATAGTTGAGGTGATATCCTTCTGACGAGACGACTTTGTAATTATTATAAGTCTTCACTTTTTCGACTACAGCTGCAATATTGAACCAAGATGCTGACGCTACACCTGTAAGTCGACATCGATGTGAAGGGAAGTCAATTTTAAAGTTTTAGTAAATTAATTAGTTCGTAGGCAAAAGTCCAAATAACATTGGAGGCATTAGCCTCAACCCCGAGCATACCAATTCATACCAAGTTTATTATTACTCTATTTTAGCTGAAATGTGGCAAGATATTATTTTAACATCTAGAAGTGGTGCTTTGTAGGTTTAAATTTATACAATTAAACTTATAAGTATAATTTTCTAATAGAATATTTATTACTACAACCTCGGTTATATACAACCCCATGTGTCTCGTTCATTCGGTACAAAGACTATAACTTGATAAGCAACACAATTTCTCATTGGTTCCCGTGAAATTAAAAAACTTCTTTTCTGGATGACTGTTTTTCTGCTCATCTTCCAACATGATATATAGAGAATAAAATAAACATTGGTTACAGTAATTATTCTCCAGTAGATTTTGGCGTTTTCTCTTGGAAATTGGACTAGGAAATACCTCCGTTAACGCTTTTCTTCACTTAGCTTATGCACCTTTCGTCAAGCTTATTCTATTTCAATGTTTTATTAGTTGCAATAGTGTCAAAAACATTTTTTGTATATTTTACTCTACTAATATCATAGCCAATATGCTATATTAGATGCATTTATATATTCGTAGCTAAGTATAATTCTTCTAATATGTTTTTCTTATGCGAAAGAAAACCTGGCTAAAAATTAAACTAGAGTAAACACATTTTCTCAACATTATCACAATAACCTCATATCATATTTCCAATTTATAACACCGTTTAATAATAACAAGACAAGGTTCTAACCTCTTTTTCTAATAAGAACTGACAGAGCAATTATTTATTTCCGTGCTACACCCTGCATTATTGAAAAAGGCGTTTCGTATTCAATGAACAACTCTATATACTAAAGTGTTGCATTGGCTATAAATGTTTAATGCTATAAATATATAATATATGCCTAGTAGACAACTTATACCGTAGCTGAGTAATTCCGTCTCAGCTTATCAACTACAGGGCCCGAGTTCGAGTGCTTGAGCGCGCGCGATGAATACGCTTAGTAACAATAATCTTAACCTAGTCTAAAGTATAATAAAGTATAATAACGATGAAAAAACTTCTTCGTTAGCATATGAATATAAATAAGAGTATCAATAAAACCTAGAATTCGCTGCAGAATTTTATTTTTTGTAGAATTTGTTTAATATATGTCAAGTTCAGGAATTATAACAAGGGTATTTACTTGAATCTTTAGGTAAAGATTTCAACAATGGCATAAACTAATATAATTAAGACCCTTTTACGTTGAACCTGAGGGTGAATAAATTCAATACATCACACAAAAACTCTACGTAATATGTATGCTACGATATCTTTCCATGCTAAAGGAAATGTTATTTCAAAACGATATGAAAGTGAGAACAGTTTTAATCTTGTTGTGCATTTAGAGAACGTAACAATAAGTTGTTCCTAAATTGTTGTTGTTTTAAGAAACTGGTGTTTAGTTTCTCTGAATATGTATACTGATTCTTTTAATATTAAGAATTAAAAACAATTTATGTTATATATTTACTCTATACTTTCTCAAATCTAATATTAATTACATTATACATTCTCAAAACTAATATTTACTCTGTCCCTTCTCAAAACTACTATCTACTGCAGTAATCTTTATGTAAAAATGTATCCACATTAGTAAATTTAGATTTTAACATAAATATTTAATTCTGAATTTTTTTATTCAGCTACTCCAAAAACACTTCATGATCTACATTAGTCCTACTTAATTGATTCTACATGTGAATTTAGATTATGTAAAAATGAAGTATTAAAAGCGAAAATAAATATTTAGTATTATAAAATTACTCTTATAAGGATGTTCACTTACTGTTATGCAGTCAAAAGTAATTCTTACTTAATGTTTAATTTGTTGAGGAGTGATAACATATCTACCTAGAGTCTAAGAGAATAAGCAACATTATGATTAATGGACTCCAGGAAATAAAGAACACTTAATAGTTGTATTTAATCAAAATGTATTGAAATGTTTCAAATGACAGAAATAATATTTTTCATGCACAATCTGGGTGTTAAAACTGTACTTATTTTAGACTTTTGACACTGTGTAGTAATTTTGAAAAACCCAAAAAAATTCACAATCAGTATACTAATAAGCAATTTTGTCCTTTTTCATTTTATGCTCATAAACGAAGGATTTTTGATTTCATGTACCTCATTAGGATTATTTAGTTCAGATAATCACTCATTTTACCGGAGTATTAATTAAACGGTCATAATTACTCCAGTATAATAACTGAGCATATACAAAAGAAGGGGTTGCGCACTCAAATTCCTTGAAAACTATGCGGCAACGCTGTGATTATATATAATTTAGCTAGGAACAAGCACCTCTAAGCAATAATTACTTTGAACGTTTCCCAGTCGAAATAATAAGTAAGAACGACACAATAGACTCCAAACAGCCTTAATATTGACTATTTGAAAAACCCTGTGGTGGACTATTAAAACCGTCATTACTCTTTTGGGATTAGACGGTTATAACCGTGGGTACACTTTGCAACCACTTTTAGCTACACCTCAACAGGGTAAATATATTTTGTTAATTTAGAATTCAGGTAGTTAAAAGCTCCCATATAACAGTTAAATATTTATGTAATAAACGAAAGTTATTACAAAGTATATACATTTATAGATGAATCGTCGACTTCTTGGAAATGAAGCAATATTTAGCGTCAATTGTAACTTTTTAATTTTGAGTTTAAAAGATATAAATAATTATAATTCAATTAAAATTAATTTTCTAAGCGTATAGAATGTTACACGATTAAAATTTTACAATTTAAATAAATTCCCTTTAAGAACTTCAATAGGGCCAGCGGTTTACTAAAGTTAATTACTGTCATATCTACTTCAACACACAGCAATTGCGATACTATTTATAATGACTGGTAGTTTATTTTATTTGTCTGGGTATGATTGTAGCTCAGCCAACGGATTTTCTTACTGCACATAAACGGTTAAATAGATGGGCTTTATCTCTAATATACTAGACTAATTTTTATAATTTGCTATTGTTGTTCTTAGTTACAGAACATAGCATAAAAATAATAAGTAACTACACTTTACAGTTACTTACTACAACTAAAGAAAAACCTAACTATAAACCATAAAGAGATGGAATAGCATTAATTTACAAGAATGTGTGATTGACACAATCTTATTGCAGATTAGATTATCAACTATCATTGGACGATGTTTAAGATTTTTATTTAGGAAGAGAAAGATAACAGGAATAGTGATTTTTTATTTTATGAGGCTTAGTAAATGTGTTGAGCTTGATGGTTTTGAGGAATATTGATCTCATTTATTTAAATCTTTTTTATAGGAATTATTTTTTTTAAGTGACTAGCTGTGTGGTTATTATGCACAAATATCTCGTAATTGTAGTTTACAATGTGCAGGCGCTTTGATAACTTATATATTCTGCAGCGCCTCCTGGTGGTGAGTTACATCAATGGGCATAGCATATAAACCTTCTACGTGGAAAAATAAATATACATAGTAATTTTCGTAATGATCGGTCAAATAGTTTCTGAGTCTATAAAGGACAAACATTAATTTATATATATATATATATATATATATATATATATATATATATATATATATATATATATATATATATATATATATATATATATATATATATATATAATTAACACATCAAGGTTTTTTTATCTCTGTGACATTTGCAGTATATTATTTTATTTATTATTTAATATTTTTTATATCAAATTTAAAATATGCCTGACTTAACGTTTATAAAGTATGCGATTAAATCATTAATTAATAAGTATTCTTAGTTTTAGAAAAATAAAATATATAACATAATGTAAATTGTATTATTATATTTATTTCCTTCCAATTTCAGTATAGCAAGATCGTAAAAATTTTTAATTGGTACATGTGCATATTTTTGGAATAGAATTATTTACAAATAGTATATTTTAGAGGCAATAGAGTTAAAACTGTATTCTTCTAAAACAATCGATTCAAATACTGGATCACATCGAGTACCGCTGGTTTCGGATTTGTTATGTCTTTGATATTCGTTTAAACATTTTTACTCCTGTAATTTTTTAATCCAGCAGTCGAGAGCTTTTTTAAAAAACCACGATAGTATGGGAATTTTAAGTATGTGTCCATTATCGTTCATGTCCTAAATAATTTGGTACGATTTTTTGTCCTCAAAATATTTCGGAATGGTTGAGCTCTTGTTATTATTTTAACAAAAATTATGATACACAATGGAATATGCCTGTTTAAATCTAAGTTCAAAATAGTTTATGGGTTAATTTTATTACATCTTGATAGGTATAATTTAGCTACTATCATCTTATCTCATATATTTCGTTCAGCCACATACAAGTTTTTTCTATAAGGTAAATATTGTCCATGCTAACCTCTTATAATGAAATTTCAAGATATTTATAAAGATTAGAAGTAATCATAATTACAGTTCGATTGAAAGCTCATTTTAAGACGTAAAAATTTCAAATTCTCATTATTTTAAATGTTGATCACCGATTATGAAATAGGTTAAACTAAGTTATAGCACTTTAAACTATATATCGTTGAATAAACTTCGATAAAAATACTATTTTCCTTAAGAACTGTAAATATTAGGAATAATAGGGTAAAATTTATTTCATCTATATTATTCTAAAAAGTATCCACACAATAAAAACATATTTTAAAATAGTTTATCTTTGGAGCTTATTAAAAATTAGTATCCACACTTTAATAATGTAGCATAAATATTATAATATTACACCTGAAACTATCTAATTAAAATCTTTATATCTATGTTTTGTTCCCACGTTTGTCACAGTAAAATGTACGGGTTTGGGTAATCAGATAACAAGCGATCTGTTTAGTGCCATTTGTAGTCGAGACGTCAGCAATACAAGAGACTGGTGAAACGGAAGCAGCAGTTTACATAAAATATTATTTTATATCCATGGAAACAATATAACATTTGTATAGTTGAATGTTTTAAAATAATCCTAAAGTGTTACGTCGCTGCAATTTTTCTAACTTCGTTCAATTCAAAACAAGCCCCGGAAGTAGCACCAGGAACATGATGTGATGGTTAGAAGCAGGTCAGGACCAGGACTTATATGGATGAGTTACTTTAATTCAATTTTAATCATGGTTTTTACTTGCTATTCCTAGTTATACAAAGCAGTTTACATCCTAGTTTTAGCGATTATTTACAGCACAAAACAATAGAATAGTTCTATTGTAGGGCTAATAGAATTACAAATTAATTATAGTTAATAAAATACTTTGTTATGTATTGTGTAAAAACTACTAATTTATGTTTGGTGCTGTGTATAATCCTCTCAGTACCCAAATGAGTTCAGGGAGAATATGTTTACATTAATCTATATACCTCTACATCTGACTGCAAAATATGTTGGAGGTTTTTACGAAGTTTTATCAAAAATAAATATATCTGTTTATGAGAAACATTTTCTAACTACTGTTTTACAGCAATCTTTCTAGCATTTCTAGTAAGCAAGATAATCCTAATTAGTTAAAATGAATCAAAGCTTTTCGTTTAAGATATAAAAACTGTAACTAATTTTAATTATATTAGTATAATAATTTAAAAATTAATGCCAAAATTTGTGACATAGATATGTTCTAAGAGTTTTAACTCATTGTATTAATTACTGAAAATCACGCCAGATCTCTCTTTCACTGTACAAGAGGTAATACCGGGTAAAGTAAAATTATACAGCATTTGGAATGCCTTATTAGATTATAATGTATTTAAATATTAAAAGTTTGTAACTGATATTATTGAAATTTCTGTTTCATGATCAAATATAATATATCGTTTTGGAGAATAATGTGTCAGCTAAACTTCTAAATCAACTGTGCACCCTGCGGGAGTGAATAACCTTAGCACACATCTTCAATAGAAATGTGAGTTGTACAACTGTATCAGTACATATGTAAATCCAAAATCCAAAAGGCAGGGCTTCCAGTGGCACACAGAATCCTCTCCCAAACACAAAAAAGTGCACATGAGCAAGTCTCGTATCAAAACAATGCTTTTCGTCTTCTTTGACGTTCGACGAATCGTCCATTTTCAAGCTCCACCACAGAAATTCCCCACAAACACTTCCTTCTTCGTTACCACCTACCCTACCCAGAACATGACACCCGTGGTGCCTCAGTCTAATTACAGCCCTGACATAGCTCCGTGTGATATTTTTGTTCCACTGGCTGATGAGAGAACAGAAAGCACTGGGATTCAGTGGGAAACTTCCAAGCTGAATTTATAATAGTACTGAGAGGCGTTCCAGTGGAGGAGTTCCAGGGTGCTTTCCAAGCGTGGCAGAATTGTTTACGCAGATGTACTGATGCAGGAGTAGACTATCTTGAAGTATTTTCACTATTTCTATCAATCAAATGGATAAATCCATTTTTTCCTGAAAATGGTCATTATTTTAATAATGCACCCAGTATCTTCATGTGTCATCAGGTGCACAACTAAGAGCACTACGATGTTGACTGACACTATTCAAAAGCACGGTGGAGCTACCTCAGTCTTCCATAACCCAGATATGGTGGGAAGGGCTGATTCAATGTGCATGTTTAGTTTAGTTTCAGTTCACATTCCTCTTAATGTACCGCCTAAAAGCTGATGCTGTTGGAAATGTCTTAAAACTCCAGCATGTTTGTCTAAAGGTATCCAATAATAATTAGTGACGAAAACTAAAAAGAGTTAAAACGAAACCCCGCATCGTCCGTTTCATTGATTGCCTTCTTCACTAAACCATCCCTTCTCACATTCCCAGTATAATGTTAGGAAGATTGTCTTGCACGTAAGATTTGCTTGTGAGGAGGATGGTTTATTTCACTTGCTGCACGTAAGATGAAGGTAAACTGTAGCTAAACTCAAAACTCATAGAACCAACTCTTCCTACAATAGCTGCGTTACTGTGTTTGATATTAGTTCATGGCAATCGAAGGAATTTGGCTGAGCGTTAGGAAATATGTTTTGTTCTTACATGCAACCATGATAAAAGCGATAAAACTGGTGAATTAATAAACATGTCAACAAACTGTCTACGAACTATCATATGTAATTTTAATGACACTTTTATTCATAGAGTAAAAAGAAATTATAATTTATTGTGTTCAATGTTCAAAGTTACTGGTTATATATGACTTAGTTGCACACATTCGTTGTAGTACCTTCGCTTGTTTACCAGAAATTTAATTAATTAAAAAGTTGCAAACTAAACGAGTGTATTTATAAATGTACACAGAGAATTTTTTTTTTAGGGTTTAAAGAAACACAATAATTTGATTCATTAGGGCTTATTAAGGTCTATTTTAAAATAATATATTTTTAATTCCAACACTATGAAAAGTAAGCTTGGTTTTTTAGACGTTGGGATAAAAACTATTTGGTTACAAAATCACTTTAATACATTAAATTTAAAACTACACTGTTAAAAATAAGTAGAAAACTATAAAATTTAATTGTGTATAAAATTAAAAGTGATTAGACGTAACGATATACGGTATATATCCAATTACCATTCGACAGATGAAGCTGTTGCTCGCAGGGTTAAGATTTTATACGGTCGAGCTGATGTCCGCAATATCTTAAGGATTGCTTTACCTTCATAAAATTATTGGACTGCGGGCAAAACTTTACGATTGTAGCAATTAGTGATTATTTGGAGAAAAGGAATTTAGTTGAATATTCATGTAATATAAACTAGGATTAATTGCACTTGTATAAGATTACTTGAACAAAACTTCATAAGAGAAATTACAAGAACTAGTTGTTGTAGCAGTACACATTTCTAATTAAATATAGCCATGCTAATTGTAAATGTATTACTTGTAACGTGTTCCATGAGAATTCTGAAAATAATTAATGCAATAAAACTCCACTTACGATGGTCTAGACAGACGATTAAACGTGCAATGTATAAACACAACCTGAGTACACGTGAAATCGATAAATGGTGTTTTGTATGTTGCAAATTCGTACGGAAATTAACAAGTTTTCTGTATTAGAAATGACTTGAGTCATGTCATACCATATTCGTGAAATATACGGAGGTTTTGATACCTAAATTAACAACAGGGTAAAAGAGATATCGAACACTGTAAATTCTATACCACACACCTTAACATAATACGGACAACAAAGTTTTAGAAGTATTGTTTAATCCACGTTATTCTCTACAGAATATACGTATTAATTATCAGATAATAAGAGTTGGTAACAAGTTGTTGTATGTTGGTCGGATGAACTTTTGTAAAACACGAGACCTAAATATATTTATAATAATATAGAAATAAAAATAAATGAAAGATGAAACATATCTAACATTAATGTGTATTAAAATTATAGATTTCCGTAGAAACCACAAGAAAAAGTTTTGAGATTTCTCTAAAACTTTGTTATACAGTTCAGATTTTTTGTTCAAAAGTAGTTCAACTCGCAGTAAGTAGGAGAACCATCATCAGGAACAAGATGCGGTGCCCAGCATGAGTTACAAGGATGAGTTATTTATTTTTATCATTTAGAAATCACAATGTCCACTCTCACAATCTCTCGTTACACAAAGCAGATTATATCATATTTGTAGCGAGTATTATTCACAGCAGAAAACACTGGAACAGTTCATATGTGAAGATAACGTGCTAACAAAGTACACATGTCATCATTTAATATATATATAATTACATTTTAAATTATTTTAGATTCCATTCTTTTTTCCGTGCTATAGTTATACTAATTAACAAATTCCCTTTGTTATTTTTGTGTAGAAGCCGCTAAACTTTGGTTTTAGGCTATTTTTATAATTTTTATAATAATTTTCTTAGAAATTATTTAATCAATTAAATATTTGTGTAAATATAGATAAAACCTTGTCTTTGGCTCTCTTTAATTCTGACTGTACCCAAAGCGTGCAGAAAGAATCAATTCAGAACTTAGCAATTCCATGTACAAAATCTCAGTAACAATTTGTATTTGCTCATACATAGGTATCTGCTAAATATTTCAAAATTTATAAGGAGAAATATATTTTATTAATTATATATATTTTACATTTTTCTGAAAATTTCTAGTAGGCTAAATATTCACCTTGAGTTTAAAACAGTTTTTTCTAGGTGTTTATGTATAAAACTACTAACAGAATCATGTTTATTTAATATATTTCAAATTTGTTTGAACTGTCATAACCATTTTTGAAAGAAAAATGGACTGTGATGTTCAAGTGATTCTATTAGTTAATGATTTTAACACCAGATGTCTCTCTTACACTATAAGAAATAAGATATAGTCAATTAAAGTGATAAAGTAATATAAATAACATACTAGATTGCAATGTCACTTTTAAAATTCTACTTTCTACATCCTAGAATGAGTCGTTGTGGTGAAAAATGCCTCAGCTGAAAATAAAAGAGCACTCTGCAGAATTAAACCATTACCAAAGTGATTTTAGTCAACATCTTGGTTACAATTAGAGTTAAATAACAGCAGTATTAAATCTCCAGAACTCGCCAGAGAATTAAACTTTCTTTTCTTTAGGCACTCTAAGTCAGCATTTAAGGTCGATTATCTTTAGTTAATTTTAGGTGTACGATTACTTGAATTTAATAACTTGTACATGCGACGAGTAAAGGTGTTATTTAGTTTTGAAAATCTGAAATTAAAATTTGTTCTTGCAAATTAAAGGTTATGAACGGTTTCGAGTACTGTACTGTTCTATTTCGGGGAATGAATTAGTTCAAATGTAAATTGGATTGAGCATGTATTTATAGAAAGAGACTGTTCTCATATTACTATTTAAAACAAGAACATTCCTCAGTTTAAAAATGCTCAGAGACCCACCAGTCATTAAACATGTATTATTTCGAAATGACTTTATTTACAAGGAGGTTGGATTACGCCACACCAGGTGTCACAAAAAGCTTAACTGAAATTCCATGCACTATTTAAAGTCTACAGCTCATTTTATTTTGTAGATGTCTGGAAGACAGTTTTACATCCTCCAGAAGATCCAAGAAGAAACTGTTCAGCCTACTGAGTAAAAGGCTTCAGTAACGCTCAGACAAATTCCCTCGATGGAAATGCACCACCATAGAACTGGTTCTTCTCTACGGAAAACGATTGATAAAAGATTTTATTCTTAATTCTACAGATGATCCGTTTCGAGATAACAACCGGATACATACAACTGTTCCCATTGTGTTAGGTTTTACAGATGGGTTTAAATAAAAACAGTTACGTTCAGTTAGTAACGTTACCAGTTACTACTAATAAAAATTGCGCTAAATTATTATATGTGGAATCGGGAGTCAATGTCTGTCAGAAGAGATCAAAAGAGTATATAGAAATAGAGCATTTTTCGAAGCTGATTTCGAGTTATAAATGGTCAATAGTAGTTAAGAGTCAAATTTTCATTGCAGCGAATGTTGAATTAAATATCCATTCAATAAACTATACTAAAACCGAGATTTTCTTACCACATTCCCCTCAAACAGCAAACATTTGTTCTTTCCCATTCATTCATCACCAAATACTCCCACTTCAATCCGGTACCATTCTAATGATCATAATGTCCTCACATTTTATATTCAAATCTCGTCTAAAGTATGTGATAAATGTGAAAATAAGCAGCCGTTCAAACAACTTGTATATATTTTGAGCGTTTGGGAATTTTGTATACCAAATTTATATCTGCTGATCAGATGAACTCAAGCCTGCGAGAGCAAAATTTAATAAATCATGGACCTTTTTCATGCAGTGCGGTCGTTCTGCTAGCCTCAGTACGAGCCTATTGGTCAATGCACACTTTTACATACAATATATATATATATATATATATATATATATATATATATATATATATATATATAGTATATATATGTTTTAAAATATCTAGAGGCTCGGGAGAGTCAACAGTTGCTAACTTTTAAAAACATGCATGCACGGCTCTCTGAACTTTACATTTACTTGGAATTAATGTTTTTACAATTTTTAACATTAAAAACTCGTGTGTTTGGGCAGGCACTCCTCAAAATACTCCTCAAAACCAGTCCGTTAGTAGAGTATTAATTGGCTAAGGACCTCTACACATGAACGCCTGGAACTCGTGATCAGCCAGTCCCAGAGGGAGGAAAAAGCTGGGAGCTCTCAGAGTCTAGAAACTCCCCTAAAATTGGAAGCTGACCGGGGTCAGAAACATTAAAATTTCAAGTGTTTACATTATTTAAGAGTTAGATTAATTTAAATTCTGTAGGATTTTAAGAAACGAGGAAGTATAGTGAATTAAGTTTTTCTAATGTATGCGTCTTTTTAACTGCAAAGAAAATCTGCCTCAATCTTGTGAGGAAGAAGATCCAGTATCCGGTATTTGGTAGGTATATGGGCTGTGACAATACTTGAGTGACCACAAGAAATATGTTAGTAGGGCAGAAATACGTATAAGTAAACCTTCTTGAGTGGTATAAAACCTCAAGGGTTGTACATTCTTTCTGATTTTGTTAGAAATCAGCGAATTTTGAGTATGAATCACACATGTCTTATTAATTTTAAAATGATCTACCTTATCTTCTCACAATAAAATAACGTATCCCACATGATGCTATTTATGTCAGTGAGAAAATTAAATATGTGAATTGATTAAATATAAGTTTAGCATTTAAAAAGAAGTACGTAGAAAAGGTTGCAATAAATGTGTCACTATACTTTGTACTAGAAAAAAGGCCAACAAGTCTTTTTTTAAAGTTCAAGAGTCTTATAATATCTGAAAGTTAAGAGTGAATATATGCTACAAATAATAATACCAAAGAGCTTTTTCTTAATGGAAGCCGTTTCTCAATAAATAATTTGTTAATGTGATTTATGTCTTTACGCTCTCGGCTGATATTGTATGAGGCATTTTCAAGCCAAAAACTGCATATAGAACACTCCTTATTTTTAAACGTTTTATAATATAAATGTTGTTATTCTGTTAGGTAAAAAATCTAATAATATTCCTCATAGTCCTATAAGGACTTTTGCGCTACATTCAGAGTCATAGGATTTTCTGAATGGGTAATGTTAGTAATAGGGCCACCTCTTATCGAGGTCCATGTGGATGAATTTAGGGCATGAATTAAGTCATGTGCCCTCAAAAAGGGATGGCCTGCTCTGAACTGGCCTCTCCAGTCAAAGCAGGTATAGGGTGGCACACTCTTATGTTTAGGCAAGCAAGAACCTCTGACACTTAGGAATAAACTCCACAAACTCAAACAGCCCTCTCCCGCAGTAAACCACTTCTATTGAATTACCCTTGCACCCCAGAATATCGAAATGTCGGTTAGCGATATGCTGTTCCTGAACATCCGTAAGGTGTCCCAGGTTTGTGTGACACAGATTTTTGCTGTTCACAATGTTAGGTACCACTGGAAGGTATAAACCATCCAGAAGTGATCCCTGCTAAGTTATATGTTGGAATAAGTTATATTATTTTATACAAAACATTTTAAAAATTCTATAACATGACACGTGTAATAATATTAGATATTAAATAGTTAGTATATGAGAGTAGTCATTGTCTACTATGGAATGAGTATAGAAAGATAAGTTAGTGCGAAAAAACTACTAGTGTTAGGGCAATGGACTTAACATTTCAGACTGGTTAAGATATATAATAAATAGTTATAGCCAACATGTTTTTGCAATTTTAACATTAAAAAATCGTGTGTTCGCGCAGGCACTCCTCAAAACCAGTCCGTTAGTAGAGTATTATTTGGCTAAGGACCTCTAAACATGAACGCCTGGTACTCGTGATCACCCAGTCGCCTTTTAGAACTTGAGAGACAGCCAAGAATGTACCACAACCGAGAACAATAATTCCCTTTAATAGCAACAGCATTGTCAAACTGTAAAAATGCCTAATATCTGACAAAGTTTACGATCCCGTCGGCTGGGAGATACTAGACACTTCAAACGCTTCCTTAAATCGGGAACTGTCAGAAGCTAAGACCCCTCAAATTTGAGAGCGATTAGTGGCCTCTAGGATCTAAATACTAAGTGCTACTAGGCATCGGAAGCACCGAGATGCCAGAAACTCCAAGAGAGCAAGAGCTAAAGCAGACTGTGAGCTACAGATTTTTAATCAGTAGAAACCGCCGGCGGTAACAAACCGGGAAATGGTAGAGGGTGAACTCTTCAAAGGTTTTGGTCTCCCAAAGACTGGTAACTGCCGGAGATTAAGTATCTCTCAGATGGTGAGGTATCCTAGTGACTGAGATCTTTTAGAGGCTAGGAAATACCATAGTTGTTGCGCTCCCAGTGGCTGCAATCTCTTAGAGGGAGGAAAAAGCTGGGAGTTCTTAAAGTGTAGAAACTCCCCTAAAACTGGAAGCTCACCGGGGCCAGAAGCACTCAAATTCCGAGTGTTTACATTATTTAAGAGTTATATTAATGTAAATTCTAGAGGATTTTAAGAAACAAGGAAGTACAGCGAAGTAAGTTTTTAATGTAGGCGTCTTTTTAACTGCAAAGGAAGGGTATCTCAGTCTTGTGTGGAAGAAGATCTAGTATCCAGTATTTGGTAGGTATATGGGCTGTGAAAATACTTGAGTGCACCACCAGAAATATCTTATTAGAGCAGAAGTATGTATAAGTAAACCTTCTTGAGTGGTATAAAACCTCGAGAGTTGTGAATACTTTCTCATTTCGTTAGCAATCAGCGAAGTTAAGTATGCACCAAACATGTCTTATTAATTTAAAAATGATCTACTTTATCTTCTCACAATAAACTAACGTATCCCACAGGATGCCACTTATTTCAGGAAGAAAATTAAATTTGTGAATTGATTAGATCTAAGTTTAGCGTTTGAAAAGAAGTATGTAGAAAAGGTTTGCAATAAATGTGTGACTATACTTCATTTTGGAAAAAAGGCCAACACGTATTTTTAAAGTTAGAGTCCTATATCTGAAAGTTAAGAGTGAATATATTTTAAACCTAAGAATACATAAGAGCTTTTTCTTAATAAAGGAGGTTTCTCAATAAATAAATTGTTAATGTGATTGATGCCTTTACGCTCTCGGCTGATATTGTATGAGGCATTTTTACGCCAAAAACTGCATATAGAACCACTCTTTATTTTTAAACGTTTATAATATAAATATTGTTATTCTGTTGGGGGAAAAAATCTCATAAATTCCTCATAGTCCTATAAGGACTTTTGCGCTATATTCAAAGTGATAGGATATTCTGGATGGGTAATGTTAGGGATAGGGTCACCTCTTATCGAGGTCCATGAAGAACAATTTAGGGCATTAATTAAGTCATGTGCCCTCAAAAAGGGATGGCCAGCTCTGAACTGGCCTCTCCAGTCAAGGCAGGTATAGGGTGGCACACTCTTATGTTTAGGCAAGCAAGAACCTCTGACACATAGGAATAAACTCCACAAATTCAAACAGCCCTCTCCCGCATTAAACCACATCTATTGATTTACCCTTGCACCCCAGAATATCGAAATGTCGGTTAGCGATATGCTGCTCCTGAACATCCGTAAGGTGTCCCAGGTTTGTGTGACACAGATTTTGCTGTTCACAATGTTAGGTACCACTGGAAGGTATAAACCAGCCAGAAGTGATCCCTGCTAAGTTATATGTTGTAATTAAGTTATATTTTTTTTATAAAAAACATTTTAAAAATTCTATAACATGACATGTGTAATAATGTTAGATATTAATTAGTTAAGGTACAGGAGAGTAGTCACTGTCTAATACGGAATGAGTATGAAAAGATAAGTTAGTGCGAAAACACTACTAGTGTTAGGGCAATCATTTGAACATTGCAGATAGGTTTAGATATATAATAAATAGTTATAGCCAACATGTTGTTCGTCGCACATAGGTGTTAATAATTACATGCGGATCAGTGAAAAATGATTTTATCCTCACCCTGTAACATAATTTTCAAATAATATATTGCATGTTTAATGACCTATCGATATAGAACTTTGTTAACCCTAAGTAACATTACAATTTCAGATCGCATGCACTGTAATGTAGACTACTTGAAATAGATACATCAGAGCGAAAACTATGATCAAATCTACGAAGGTTTTTTAAGTTGCACATAAACTAATTAGCAATAAATTGATATATCGAAAAGTGTATTGAGAAATAGAATATAAAATATGATAATTTATCACATAACTGTTAATGTAAGACAGTTGTCAAAACATGTTTGTCTCTATATTAAGTATGTGTTTGTGTAATCAGATAACAAGACTTGGTTTAATCTCAGTAGTAGGGTGATGTAAAAAAGTAAGTAAAGGTATAACCCAAAATAAAAATAATCAGGTGGAACATACACAATAGTGTACATATTAATAATTTGTGAAATATCCATAGAAACAACAAAGGACAGCCATTTCAAATTTTCGATAAGTTCAAGAGTGTTGTCTACAAAATTTGACGAACTCCCACCAAGTTAGGTTGTACAAGCAGAATCAGGAACAAGTGACATGGCCAAAAGCTTGATAAGGGCTAGGACTATATTAATTTTTTAATTTATGTTCAAAGTCGTTCAACACGCAGGACGTGGAAAGTCTACACGAGGAGTACTATGGCCAAGACCAGGATCGAGAAAAGGACTTATAGATGAGTTAATTTAGGTATTCACGGTTCAAAGTTTTTCTTCTAATTATTCTCATTACCCAAAGCAATTTATATTCCAGTTTTTGCAGTTGTTAATTACAGCTAAAACTGTGATACAGCACCCATAAAATTATGAAGCGTTTGCAGTTAACAGGATTTTAATTTTTTAATAATTTTACAACAAGTTTATTTTCTTGTTTAGTGATGATTTTTCTTGATTAAAAATAGATGTAAAAAAACATACATTTAGCAAACTTGAAGAACTTGATTTAAGCTTTTAAATCCTTTCAGTACTCTAAGTGTACAGAAGGAATCAGTTTACAACATTGTTCGTAAATTTCCCAAATTTTGTAATTAATCAGTTCATACATATTTGTTAGAAAGGGTAACAATTGATATAAGAAGTATTTACTTTAAATATGTCTGTGAGGCATTTTTAATCCATTTTATAGTTTTGTAAATATTGAAAATAAATTAAAATTAGTGTATGTTAGTTTATTTAAGATTAAAATTATAACGTAATGTGTTAATTTGATTAAACTCACTTATTTCTACAAACGGGATTGTACAGGTTTGAGAAGAATTATGGTCTATATCTTTTAATATATACAATTAGTTGCTGAGATTACAACCAGAGTGTTTTTTGCATTTTACAAGAGATTAGAAATGTCCGATTTAAAGGTT
>NW_025776767.1:0-21613 GCF_021130785.1 Homalodisca vitripennis | reverse complement strand
AGATTGATATCGAACATTTTCCAGTTTTTTTACACTAAATTAAAATGGTTACAAAAATGGAGTTATCCCTTTAAGGACAAAGGGACACATGTGTCCCAGAAATAAATAATTTTTTTGTTTATGCCAGTCAAGTTAATTATTCTTAAATATTAATTATTAGTGATTCAAAAAGCTTTCTAGAAACTACATTTAAAAAATATTCCCACTGTAAAACAAAGTATTCTTTATTTGATTAAAAATTATCTAATTATGCAATGTAATTATAAATGTGTTTCTTTGTTTTATTATTTCTTGCACTAACATTTTCTTAATGCAAATATTGATGAATTGCTTGATGTATTAATCTTAATACTACAATGACCAATATATTTAGGAAGAAGAAAATCTGATAATATTATTTTTTATTTGCTCATAAATTACACTTTTTTTCGTTGGGGACACTATTATGTCCACTATTGGAATGAGAGGGAATTAGGTTGGCTTAGCCTTATTGAGAACAGCTGACTGCAGTTTTCCTTCAGTTTGGCAAAAATTAGATTTTGAGGTTATGACATTTTTATTCTTCTTACTAGTTAGTTAGGGTTATTAGAATTGAAGTTAGTGAGATGGATTCTGTTAGTCAACGTTTATTTTACATAAACACAACCAAGATGAAAGAGCTCAAAAGCTGCTACATCTCTTGAGTACCGACCAAATTGATAGCACGAGGTCTAATTGGTGGACTACACAAAATAGAATGCGTTCACTTCCCAATACTCCATTGGTCAGAGGAAATCTAAAAATTAGGACCCTCTTTGAAGCCAGATCATATAATGAAAAAGACAAATATCAGACGTCGATGTGTTCACAGATGTGCCAAGAACAAAGGTAGAAACCCGAACAAAACTGTATATGTGTAATAACGTCAAGTTCATTTATGCTTTACCAATGAAAGACAGAAACTTGCTTTGTACAGTTTCACTAATCAACATAAGAACAATGTTTTCTATTGTTATTTTTTCATAATAAACTGACACGTTTTTCGAAACATTTTGGTTTATTGTTATGTAAGCTTTGTAATTTCATAATTTTGTAAATTAAAACAAACTTTTTATTAAAATAATATTATCCTCAATCACCTAAATAAAACATACAAAGACTTGTAAATTCTACAGGAATATATAGTTGAACTACTCATTTTTACTAGGTTTTACTACAGGTCCGGCTTGGAAACAAAATATATTGCCATTGCAGTATCTTTGTCAAGTTCCGTTTACCGTTCCGTAGGGACACATTTCGTCCCATGCCAGTATATAATAAACTAGGTTTGTACTAATTATTTTAAATACAAATTAAATTAGTTTAGGGTTACATAAACTGCAACTTATTGTTTTACAAGAATAAAACTTTTTTTTCATGCTACATTTCTTATGGTCCTTAAAGGGTTTTTAAGCAAGACTGTTAGTGGTTTTACTCCAATTATATTATCTCATCTACATTTATGTTTTGACATATAATTCCGATTTCATGATTTAAAAAAATTGTTAATAATAAATTATGAGGTGGAATTTATAATTAACAGCACTAGTTGTTTACGTTCCCAGAGGATTCAAAACTCATATTAATTATGAAAAGATGAAACAAATTTGCACCTAGGGCCAGGCTCTCTTGAAGGTCGTGATAGGATTTTTTTTCTTTAAGAATGAAAATCTGGTAGTTGGGACATCGCTGGTTTTGATGGAGGTCATATGGGAAGGTTTTATGAAAGTTTTAAATGAGGTGTAAAATTTTTTTAGAATATTTAATTTTCCGTCAGATACATAATTAATAGTTATATCATGTTCAGAAACGGAAATAAAGAGAACCAAAGTCATCTTATCAATGGACATTTATACGCTTAGGAAGAAATTGAGTTTATCATTTATCACGTGTCTGATTGTTAGATTTAAATTTACACGCTAACACGACATATTAAGTGTATAAGCAAAAAGGCCAATTATTCCCATATTTCTTTTTTCTTCTTTAGACCGTCCTAACACAACTTCAACAAAAAATAATGCGACTAACAACTGATTTGTTTTTGTGAAGAAGTAAAAACAAACCAGGGATACACCGCTGGTGACAATGTAAATCGGCCATCGGTTCCTAGATTAAGCGCAGGATTACACGAATTTAAACCAAGGATGAAACCTTTGGAGTTAAAGTGCATTTCGTTAGTGCAAAATACCGTTTATCATTGAACTCTAACAAATCCGTGCATATGTTGACGTCTTAATGATTGTGACTGACTGGAAAAGAAAATAATGTAATAAAACAACTCCAACAAGTTAATAACACAAATAAAATCAATGTCTGAAAGCTGTAAAAGTTGAATATAGCTGTGGAAGAAGGACGTTCAATATTAAGAGGCAGCTTATATTAATGTAACAGCCTGACCTTATCTATATTATCAACTTGCCATTCATCCATTGTTATCTCCTCCTTCGTGTCGGACTAAACTTTTAACGCTTTTGCATTTTAATTGGGGACCATCATATTAAATCTTCAACGCAGTTTTATTCTATATCCAGACCCAGGTTTTATAGTTAGGGAACGTTTTGAAAATCATATATAAATTATTAGTGTATATTATTCTTGTTCGAAGCTAGTTAGGTTTGGATAGAATAAATCACCGAGTGGCGGGATCCACGGTACGTAATTAATTCTTTATGTAAAGTAAGCCCTCTTATGGTCACGACATGATCGCAATACCACGAGTTAGCAAATATTGCTGGCTCGTACACTTTTTCTGAGTAGTTTTGTAACATTTAAACTATGAGAGTATATCCATCCCAGGGCAATAGACGTATACTTTGTGGGAAGCTGCGAACTTCACGACTTTGATAAGATAACTTAATTAGTTGTTGTCATTTAAAAATAAGTCTTACTAGATAAAAAACAGAATAAAAAATGTATGGTTTATAGTTTTAAATTAATCATCCTTATTAATATTTGAACCTTCATATTTGTTTATTTTTTTTTTTACTTTTATATAAAAAAAAAAGGGGGGGGGTTCTTTTTAAATAACCTAACATTAAAAATTAATTTATGATTAACTTTCGAATTCTTTTCTTATATTTTCATATAACAAATGCTTCAATAAAAGTTACAAATTATAGAAACCAAGTTAAATAGTTTTTCATTTGATCATTGTTAGCAATCTGAAGTACATTTTCCAAATAAGCCAACAAACACTGTATGTATTGTAATAATTATTTTTGCAATGATATTATTGATGTAAACTTTTGCTGGATGACCATAGTACGTGAAAATGGTATAGGTGTCTTGTGATGTCAAAACTACCTTAAAGGTTCAGTTTTGATCTTATTTTTTCGGATCTTTTCTTAAAAATAATGGCTTCAGATTTCAAGGAATTCAAGCCTGAGATAAAGTCAGATACAAAGGAAAATAAAAGAAAGAAGAACTCGGTCGAGATTTAATCATTCAAATTTAATCAACCCTTTCTAATCATAGAGACGTTATGTGTAGGAAAATTCTGTTGCTCCACCATGCTTAGAGATCGTGTCAGAAACCATTGTAGTGCACTCATTTGTGCACATGATGAGACATTGATGACTGCCCTCTTCACCTATTTATTGGTATCTCTAAATGTCTAAACTATTTTAAGATTCGTTTTGAGCTTTCATTGTCGCCGGCTCTTTCTTTAGATATCTTTAGACAAATAATTGCTCCAGATTCTTGGATACAAATCTGATAGCGAAAATACCGGCCGTTGATATAAAATGTAGGTTAAAATTGGGGCTACATACAACTTTTCAAACACGACAGTTTGCCGTCCCCAAGCACGAAATGGAATAGGTAGGACGACCGTTGTTCCTCGGATCCGGGTTTTTAAATCACCACTCTGTAGATAACGTAGTGTAAACTCTAAGTTGTGTTAGTTGACGAAGCCGTTTACATAAATATTAATACAAACAATTCAATACAAAAAATATTCTATATTTTTCCTCAAAAATATTAAGGTCTTTATGTATATAATAGATTGTAGTAACTACGTTAATTAACTTATTTTCGTTTTCACTTTATTAATTTGTTTTATAGAAATGATTTCATTAAACTAAACAGCATATGCCTATCATAGTTGTATGTTGTTATTACTTAGTGTAAACAACATTAATAATTATTGTCCTTCAGTTGGGTACCAATGTCAAATGCCAAGCTTTATAGCGATCATTTGTAACATAACCTTGAGTTACAAACAAATAGGAATATTAAATACAGTAGTATTATTGTTATTATTTTTTTCAAACATGTATTTCCAGTTAAAACCTCAAATTTTTATGATTTTTTATCTCAATTACTTGTAAATATTTTTAATGTCTTTTTTAATTAATTTCAATGAATACACAATAGGGAAATACTAGAAGATAACTACAATATTTTAGCGTATATTTTTAAAAAGACCTAAAATTTTGTTGTACAGTTACACTTAGCCACTGCTTTTTGTTATTAACAATAATAGTTTACTAACAAATCTTATTTAATCATTTCTGCATTACAGTTTTTATTTACCAGTTATATCTTAATGGGTTCATATTATGCTGTCAGACAAGTTAAACTGATAAATGTGGTGGTAATTAATTTATAATATACGTTTGTGCTGCAGGTTGGTTATAAAATGACTCGGCTAAAAATATTTTTAAAAACTTAACCGTATAAAAATGATTTTATTTAATTGCATATGAGCAAATTAAAATTTTAAGAATTAATTACCAAGGGGATTCTATTTTGTCAGGGACCTACATCACAAATTAGATTATTAATAATGAAAAACAATCAATCCTTTTAATAATCCAAAAGTTACCAATATTTTACCAGACTGCGCTTCAAACCTCAAATATTAGGGTGAATTTTCACTGGTTCAATGCATTATTTTGGCATCTTGTGCAAATGAAACTATATAGACTATATCTAGAAAAAATCTCGCTTTGGCTTAATCCTGACACAGATAAAACAATATGCGACAGTGACAAAGTTAAACTAATTTACTTTAAAATAATAAGCAAAAAAAACAGATGCTAACCCTAATAATTCAAGCATATGAATAGGAAAAGGGGAGGTTGAGGTGTATACAGAGAGAAAAAAGGGTTAAATAAAACTGTTCTGCCAGGTCAACCTATGCCCGTATTCACTGCTACAAACAGCTTGATATAGCTCAGAGATGTTTCATACTACCAAAGGACCTGGTCACGGGGTGTCGACACACTGTCAATAACTCAATTTGTAGGGTTGACCAGCAGAGATGGGGTAAAAACATAGTTCACACTCGGATTCTCTTGGAATTGCAGGGAGGAAGGAAAGTCAGATGACCGGGTTGAAAACCACACTAAAAACAATTGGTTGTGAGAAGAGACAATCCCAAAATTAAATAGACAATTAATTATCCAATGAAAGGGTAATTATCATTTAGTATACGTTATCTCAGCAATTTTAAGGAACTTCTGAAGTTTTCTCCAAGATATAACAATTAATTTAACACTCTATTTACCTTCCTGAAATGTCTCAGTTAAGACGTTGTATCCTTACTTAGAACGTGTTTTGAGAATACCTATCAACTTTTTACAGTACAATATTTGTTAAGTGGTGTATTTTCAAATTCGCTAAAGATATATATAAGTTCAATAAAAAAAAAATGCTCAAGCATTTGTACTGGTTTAACTTCCTTATGCCTTCAGCACGAGAGATGAAATATTGTTTTTAATTTCAGGGGGAAATTTTAATAGGAAATATTGTATCTTCTCCAAATTTATGACGTAGTAAATTAATTTTAAATATTCATTATAAAGATTTCAAAATCATGACATTTTGGATTTAGTTTATGACCGCCTTCCTTCCTTTGTATCATTTACTACCCTACCTTAACCGAATACTTGTATAACGAATAGATACTCTTTTGATTTTCCACATGATTAATAAAAGAATTCAGATTTTGTAGTGTAAAGGCCAACATTCCCTTGGACCTTTAATGCCCCCCCCCCCCCAAAATAATTTTAAATTACACTGGGTGGATTTTGGTTTAACTCGTACTCAAGCAGTAACTATGGATTAACCTGAGAACGCTAAGGAGCCTGGGCAAGAGGTTGTGGTGACAAAACCTGTGTTAAAATCAGCAAGTCAGGCATCAGCAAACAGAAACTGTATTCCAATTGGTTTGAAGGTCTCATTTATGACAACATGTTTCAGAGGCAAAGGACAGATGTCTCAACAGTTAGGCAGCTCTGCTTAGAGGGCGGGAGCCGGAAAAGAAAAAAAAAGACAGTTTTAACTTTTGGGGTGAGGTGGGAAAAGGAGATAATCGGGAGTTCCAAATAGGTTTGCCTTGTTAATATAACCATGATTAGCATTAAAATAGAGGGATCTCAGAGGACGGTAATTGCCATAGACAGAAAGGGGAGTTATCTTCAACCAGAGAAAAAAACTTCCCATACGAATTGGAATTCACTTACAAGGATTTACTTATGGAAAACGGGAAATATTTAAATTCTGGGAATCATCCAGATGCAAGATTCTGCTAGCAACAGTTAGCACCAGAGGTAGGGAATCTTAAAGAGATCAAGGATAGACTAGAGTTAGGAAAATAAACTGTGATCTCTGATGTCAAATTCATTCCAAGAATCGAAAGTAATCTGCATATCGGATTCTTTTCCAAACGTGTGGGAGATCATTGAATCAGTGATTTGGTAGAAGTCGAGAGATGTTTATGGTTTGAGAGCTTACTGAAACAGAAACATTTCTGAAAGATAAAACCGTTTTTAATAAACGGTGAAATAAATTTTAAATAAATAAGCTTGAGGCTTTAGAAATTATAGAAACCTATAGCACCTAAAATCTTCCATAAAATAATGTTTATCCGAGAACCCAGGACACCCTCTTAAATGTCATAAGTCATAGTAGTCTTGAGGCATTTTAATGATGTGAAAACCTATGCTGGAGGACCGATGTTAGCTTTTCATATTTTAGTTTTCAGGGGTTTTGAGAAAACTTCTGACCAGAGGATTTTAAGTGAAAAAAAGGTTCACTTGAATCCTTATAAGGCCTTGAAGGGCTCTTTTAAGGCAGTTTATATTCAGAAAACCCTCATGAGCTTTTACAAGAGGCGAAAATTTAACTGATTTGCTGTTTGAAGCAAAAAATTTAATCAATTCTGTAGATAAAGAAGTTCCAGGGGGATGATTATTTGTAAAGAGTGGGTGAGCCGGTTAGGCCATTAGGCTTCCCAATCCAAAAAAGTTTTCATAATTTTAGGGATGTATTAAAAAGAACAGAAGACTCCAACAGCTGGGATTTTTCATGTTGAAGTTATATAATACGAGTGCAGTAAAATATGAGCAAGCAGTGATGACAGAGTGTTATTACTTTCATCACTAAAAGATAAAGTATTTTTTTTTTATGCAGGAAAGAATATTGTAGTAGTCATGGAGTGTGTAGTAGAGAGAAATATTTTTTTATAGAAACTGTAAATTTCTTTACATATATATCGCAGATCTTTTTGCGCAGTTAACAAAAATTATAGTGTTATACAACTTACTTTAAAAACCATATTTTTCATATTTTTCTTTGATTTTTATTTTTATTTTCATTATTCAATTTTTAATTTTAAATGATAAAAAATTACATATTTAGATTTCCATCAAGGATGAGTACTAAGTTTTGTTTATTTTTCTTGTTACAAAAATACAGTACTTATTTAATTACAAAGTTAGAATAACCCTTTGTACAATAACATTACATTTTAAAAGAACCGTTATGATGATTTATTATATGGACAACTAGAATGGATTTATGAAATGTTTAACTTAAGAATAAACAGATGTCAGCACATATATTATCCTGTTAAAGTAAATACTCTAAGTGGAAAATCCAAGAGTTAATATGGAAATCCGTCCTTTATTGGCTTAGTGTCAAGTGCAGCCCTTATCTCTCGAGGTACAAGAACCAGTTTTTATTGCCGTACACGTCTATATTATATGTAATTCGTTATAATTCTTGGGGCAACGAACTGACCCTATATAATTGAAACTTTTGGGATGAAACCTCCGCCTTTATAGAGGGGAATTATCGAGTTTGTTTGCTCGTGTATGTTACTTCATAAGGGCTTGGCTAAACCATATTTACATTTAATCTCACTAGGTAAGCAACCATGGATAACGATAAACTTATAAATAAATTACATTTCTAAACAACTGAGAACAATTGTTGGCTTTTTTAAACAAGTGCCATGGTAGTAAAACCAGCTGTAGCTATAAACTTTTGCAAACCCAGAGAATCCTGTTATGTCCCATGTGGTTGTGGCGCGTACGCGAATCCTAACTAGTAGTTCAATAAGATATATACAATACGTTCAACCTCTCTCTTTAGTAAAACACATGCCTCATTTTTACAGGAGAAATTTTCCACTTGTATACGTTTACCATCAAGCTTTTATTTCGTCATCTTTAAAAAAACAATGGCGTGTTTTATGTCGTGGGTTCTTTACACTTTTTTTTTTCATTCCCACAGCGTTACAATACGCACGTACTTGTAAAACAAGGAAGATATTTAAGTTCATTTTGTTTGATATCTTCAATTTTTGTTTTCTCTCTCCTCTCACACTTTTTGTTGGCTTGTGATAGCCTTTTTCTATTTTTTTGTTTTTCTCTATGATCATTTCCTTGTTTGCAGATTCGGAAAGCAACATTTTTGGACAGATTTATGATCTATTGGCCCATATGGAAACACCGAAAATGTTCTGTAATTAAAAAAACTAGTGTAGTTGTCAATTAAATCAGAAAAACACAAATATTTAATGCAATATATTGACCTTACTCTGGAAATTTCAATCGCTTAATCCCAAGTTTACATATTATCGTCATCCAAAAAAATCGTTTCAGAAGGAGATTAAACCATGGAGGCAGGATAACCATGGGTAAAAAGGTTATCAACAAGCAAAATGTTATCAAAACTGTTACATAGAGTAAAATATAGATACTTCAGGAAAACAAGAAACATTTAGTGTCTTTGTTTTACTTAATAATCTTCTTAAACTGTAAGAGTTCATATTTATGGTTAGCCAAAAATCTTTTTTAATAGTGGGGTTTTATTACCTTTGATATATAAATATATATCAAAGTAAAATTTATTTTAAAAACCAACTACTGTACTTCAATTTTATTATGTGACAATTTAAAAATCATATTAGCTATGAAAAAATGTTAGGATACTGTCGTATGTAGGACATGGACATTCTACTAAGACTATTTTTGGTTCATTACCTGAGAGGTTCTGCTGGATAATTCAACTTTACCTTGAGTTTACACTGCTGGAGATGTTTGCCTTCGAATTTTAGTATTTAAAATTGTGAGAATTAAGGCTTCAATATTAGTTCAACTATAACAGCCTCATACAGAAAACAATCTGTTTGCCATAATAAACCTTCCATATTAATTTGTAGAATCGCTTATTATACAATGAATTAAGGACTTTTTATTTCTAAGTGGGGGGGGGTGGGGGAAAAGTGAGGTGCGTGGTATTTACACTGTTTAAAAAACTATCCATGTTTATTTCGGAAACAGAATAAACAAAGAAATGTATTTTAGTTTTATTTTAGTATTATCCCTGTTTTAAACCGAAAAGGGTAAGAATTAAAAACATTGTGAACAATCAATGGATTTTTTAAACATATGAAAAATGTATTTAACGGAATACTGATCAAAATGAACGACTATTAATTTTAATACACGGTTTTACTTTATATAGTATTAGATATATTTTAATATAAGCCGTAATACACGTTATTACTAGACTTATGTTTGATTCATGTAGTTAGACTTATTTCAACATAGGGATTTTACCTTATGATTATTATTACTTATGTGATTATTACGAAATAGAAATATTGACAATCGTGATTCAGTACGGTATTTGTTAATGTAAATTACGCAAATATACGTGAATATTGTAAGTTTTATTTTGCAGTTAATTTACTATAATTTCCGGAAAATTCATTTACCATGGTGGGGTTAAAATTTTATCCGCTTATTTACAAATGAAAAAGTGGAATTATTTATCACATTTAAAAAATGAATTGAAAATAAAAAACTACGACAAATAAAATTAATGTTAAATTATTAACATAAAAATTTTAAAAATTTTATTCAATTTGTTTTTTTTATTTATGTAATGTAGCATTATACTCTTCCTGAAAAAATACTGAATAATGAATCAAATTAAATAAAAAGCATAATAATGATGTTTAAAATCACTGACAAGTCCATCCAAATCAAATCGCGTCACCGCTTGTCAAGCTCACCAAATGTTTTGTGATAATACCTGACAGCCTTAAAATATAATATAACTATAAAAAATTTCTTTCCTAAAAACCAAAGTGACAGTTTAAAAGTGAAATTTTGTAAAATAAAATAATTTATACTTGTATTTTTATTAAAAAATTTATTATTTATCTGTTTTTAATGCAATAAAAATTCAAATTAAGGCTTAGGGGTGTTAATACAAATAAAATTGAAATCTTAATAAAATTTAGTAAAATGATCGCATTGGCAGTAAGAATTTTAAGTGTTCTTTTCATCAAAGGAGATCTAACTTCGGTCATTTAATGTATGAAATTGGAATTTAAAAAAATATAAAATTCTAAGGGCTAACAATTTTAAAGTTAGCCATCAATTTTCCTCGAATTATCCTGAACGATATGCAGATACCGTGAACCAAAATTTTTTAAAGAGTAAATATTTAAGGTTTTAGTTTCTAATAATGTACTACTAGTTGTATAGCAGAATATATTGTAAACTGATTTTGAAACAAAAAACATTATTTTTGCGATGACTAGCCAAGGATCAATTCCCACAAAAAACGACGGCAAGGTATAAAAAGTTACAGTTCTCCAAAGACAAAATACACTTACCACAATTACTTACTTGACGCCTACATTTATGTTTTTAATAACACGGGTTACATTTACTCATCTTCCCCCCGTTTTTGTGTTGTTATTCGTAAAGATTTATTTTTTTTTTAAAACTGATCTTAACTTGTGTTTTAAAAACCTTATCTTAATATTTAAGAGTTGCAATTAAAAAATTCTAGAACAATTTATACCAATTGGTATTCCAATTATAGGTAGCTGCATTTGAGTGGTGTTGAAGGAAACCCAATTTGTTCAAGCAGTGGTCGAGACTCTACGGATTCTTGTTCGATATTGAAACTGGGGTGTTCGAGCAGCAGGCTTTTTCATTAAAGGGCGGTAAAAGCGTATCCAAGTTCAATCAATATCAAGGTCTGTATTAGAAATAGTTTAAAAACAAACGAAACTGGTTTTTAAAAATAGATTAAATATTTTAGCGGGGACGTATTTTGAATTTTTGATGAAAATCGTTGAGTACGTTTTTTTTGTATTCTTTTTGAGTAATTAGTAAACATAAATATATTTTTTTAACTAGAAAAGTATTAATTTTTTTGTTTTTTATTTTCCCCCACTCATATCTCGGGCCCGAATTCCTTTTTAATATTAACGAAATTTTTGTTATTCCAACTGGGGAAAAACGTTTTAAAATTGTACAATTGTTTCTGTTTATTTGGGACTTTTACCTTAAATTTTTAAAACCAGAATACTGAATTGGGGAGATCATCAGTCCAGCTATTAGAGAGAGAAATAGAGGGAAACAACTGCCAAGTAGGTCTTAAAAATTAAATTTTCTTACATTATAGTCAAAATATTACGAATTTTACATGGGAAAGGAATATTTCAAACTTTCAAAAACATTTTGTGACCTGGAATGATAAAGGACAAGATCGCAAAAAAATAAAAGAACGCTCTCGTACTCAAATCACCCTGTCAGAACATAGTTGTGGGGGGTTTCGATCAATATTTCAAAAACAAAACCCGTAGTGCAACTTTCTTATTGGAAAAGATACTTTAGCGTCTATTTTCATATACTTCATTCTTCTGCACGCGTCGCTGTATTTTTGTTCTTTGCAAGTGTTCTATTGTATTAGTTAATAATAAGTTCGCCGTTTCAAATTGTATTGTTTCTATTAATGTTTATATATAGTTAAAGAACCGTACGTTCTCCATGAACCATAGTTTTATTTTATACCACCATTCGTAAACATTACTCTTATTTGCTTATTTACAATTAAAACATAACAAGCAACAGAGGGGGAGTAAGTAAAAATTTATTGTTCCCCGAGGATAGCCAGGATCTCTGCTATAGAAAGAAAAAGTATTGTATACGAAGGGGGGTGATTTGAAAATGTTATTTTCATTTTTCAATTGTTATAAACCCCGGAGTTTATTGATCAACTCAAATTGTGTTGGTTTCAAACGAACTTGAGATGGGGTTTGTCAAAAGCAGCAGTTTGTTTTGAATAATCCAACAGGAACTTTCTTCTAGCTTTTACAATGAACATACCCACCCAGGGTTAACGGAATATAAATGTAAAGGGGCCCAATTTAGAGGCAAGCCAATTTCAATAATTCCCGATTCTCTAAATACCCTTTACAACGACTCATACGTAATGTTTTAAAATTTGTTTTTTCTACTTTCATTTTGACCCTTTTGTTTCGGTTTTGCTTAACAAAAAAGCCTTATGATATGGGGTTTATTTATTTCACACACACGTGTGTGTGTGGGTGGTGCGTGGGGTGCGTGCGTGCGGGCGGGGCGTGCGTGGTGTGTGTGTGTGTGTGGGGTGTGTGTGTGTGTGTGTGTGTGTGTGTGTGTGTGTGTGTGTTTTTTACAATGAACATTACCTACCCAGGGTTAACGGATATACAATGTAAGGTCCCAATTTTGAGGCAAGCCAATTTCAATAATTCCGTTCTCTAAATTCATTTACAAAAGACTCCATTTCGTAATGTTTAAAATTTGTTTTTCTACTTTCATTAGACCCTTTTGTTTCGGTTAGCTTTAAAAACAGCCTTTTCGATATGTGTTTTATTTATACACACACGGCGCGCGCGCGCGCGTGTGTTTTGTGTGTGTGTGGGTGTGTTGTGGGGTGTTGTGGGCGCGCGCGCCCCAAAAAAAAAACATTGGTAAATTAGCTCAAACTATTTAATTTTTTAAATATTTAGAATTAGTAAAATTTTCCAAACAAGTAAGAATGAATATAGATTGCGAGTTTTACAGAAATTCAACGTGCTTAATAAGGTCCAGTCTCTGTCAAGTTACATTCCTTAGAATGTTGTTACCCCTACCTTTCCTAATAAGGTTTTATTCATAATGAAGATTTTATACAATCCATTATTTATTGGTTTAAATTTAGTTTATGAAGTCATATTTTGAGACTATTTCTTGAAGTATAATTTCCAAACTAAATTTGATGCATCAGTTGTGTCTGTAAGGGCCTAGACATCCAGTTCAACTGTCGATGGATTCTTACCTGCAGCAGTTTGTTAGTTTACGTTGGAAAAAAACATGGGTCTTTAAAGAGTTTTTTTAATTAGTTAAATTATAACCAGAATTGGGCGATCCCTTAGTCTTTATGGAGTACCATGATTTATTCAAACTTTTTAATACGGATTTTGATGGATAATATGTCATAATTATCAGATTTTGAATTAAGGTGGTTTGAAGTCCCAGTTCAGTAGTGATGTTCCGTAGGTGTTTCCAAGAGACTGGTTGCCCCTTTGGGGAAACGGTCTAAGAAGCCTACTAGCAGATATTGTGTTACAGGCGGGGAATCTCAGAATTCAAGAAGTAATAAGAGGTATGTTGTATGGATAAATACAAATGAATCCACAGAATTTAATTTGGGCGGGACAACTACCACTTTACAATTTAAAACATTCAAAGATATAACATATTTCAATAAATATTATGGTGTTATTACTTTTTATGCTACTTTTGCTTTTATCAATTTAAATATTTAAGCGTTTTCAATATGCAATAGTCAATTTTTTTAACTGTTATGTAAATTTATGGTTCAAGCTTTTATAATACTTTAAGCAATTATATTCACTTTACTTAGTTTTTGTTAATGTAAGATTTTTTACTTAACAAATTTATATAAACTAATGAGTGATCATTGTGTTTAACATCTTAATTTGGGTCTATGTTAAAATATGTTTTTTCTGTTGATCGTAATTTAAAAAATGAAAATAATTAATGATTTTATTATTGTCTTACAAAAAAACCTTCATAACAAAAAATGAATTCGACATATTTTAATTGCGAAAATTGGATTCTTTTTAATGCAGCCTGCAGAACTAAAGCACCCTCTTTATTATTAACTTTATTATTGCTCTTTTTAAATTTTTAAATTTGAAAAACCCCTTTTTAAATAACATTTAATTTATTTGAAAGGGAATATCATTAAATTTACCCCTTTATTGTGTATTAATAATCTTAAACATGTTACTATATTACTAGTTTTTTTCGCATTTCCCCGCTCTTTAGAACAATTTAAGTAAATCTTTTTTTTGCAGGCGACATTAAGAACACATAGTCTTTTCTTAATACATGTCACTAATTTTAGTATGATATAGAACGGCCGGTTTGATTTTGATCTATATATCTCATTGGATTTCTACCTTTAGCTTGAGTCTGAAATGCTGTAAGGCAAGTTAAAATGTCAAAATTTAATTTAGATTGATATGGAAAATTAACGTGAAGCATTTCGTTGTTGGTGCAGTAATAGATCTTTATCTTTTTTGATCAAGAAGTTTTAAGAGCAATGAAAGGAATATGGTAATTAGTCACGGTGGACAGTTTTAAAAATTACGAAATGATTTCCACTTGTACGCCGGGTATCCCACACATTGGCGTTAGATGAATAAGGATTTTTTGTGGGGTTACCAGAATATTTTATTTTCTCTTTATTCCGTAAAATTCTTTCGGGTGATTGCCATTTATTGCAATGATGTAGAAAATATAGTATTCATACACAATAAAACAAAACGTATTTGCAAGCAATAGTCCATTTACTATCTCAAATGGTAAATTTTAAATGACAAGTTTTAAAAAAATGTTATTGAATCTTCAAGGATATTTGCCAGTGAAGCAATCGTATACGAGGGAAATAAATGAAACAAAACCCCTGGCTGAAATAACCTAGCGGTTTTATTTTGGGAAAAAAATTTTTGTTTTTTTGTTTGGGGAAATTAGTAAAAGTTTTTTTTCTTTTATTTGCAAAAATTTTAATTTGGTTACAGGGGAATTTTAAAAATTTTAAAATATTTTTTTAAAAAAAAGAATTAAAATTTTCGATAATTAAATTTAATTGGTTACGTAATTATATTTGGTCTTACTTAGTTTTTTTTTAAAATCTGGAAACCCAAAAGTTTAATTTTTTTTTTTTTGGTTCGTAAATAATTTTGTTTTTTAAAAAAGAAAAGTTTTAAATGTAAAATTTTTTGTATGTTTTTCAATTATATGCAATATCCCCAAAAAATTTTTATTTTAAAAGCGAAAGGTTTTTTTTTTTTTTTTACGCGTAAAAAATTCAAAAGATTGTACTGAATTTTACTTTCCTTTTTACGGTTTTGAAAAAAATTTAAGGCCTTTTTTTTATTTTTAAAAAAATTTTTTTGGGCTCAAAACCCGGGGGGTTAAAAAATGAAAAATTTAAAAAAAAGGGAAAAAATTTCGCATGTTAAAACAAAATTGTTTAAAAAAATTTTAATTTTGGAGCTTCGTTTAACTCATGTCTTTTTCTAAGAACTTAAAAACCCACTTTTAATTGCTCTTTTAAATTTTTCTAAAATAGGGGTTTTTACTGAAACGTAAAATTTTTCAAAAAAAATAAGCAAGTTTTATAGAAATTAAGGCGAAAAAAGGGGGGTTATGCTAGTGCATAAACTTTTTTTTTAGAATTTTTTAAAATAAGGAATTAAACCCCCCCCGCTGTTTAAAATTTTTTAAAATTAAAAAAATTTTTTTAAAAAAATTTATTTATAATAAAGAGGGAACAACAAAAATGGTTTCCAAAAATTTTTTTTTTTAAAAATAAATGAAAAATTTTGTCTTTTAAAAAGTCTAAAAAAAGTCAAAAAGGGCCTTAAATCCGAAAACAAAAAATGGTTAAAAACCCTTCTCCGATTTTAAAAAGTGACTTTGTTTTAATTTTTAAATGGGGTCCCCGTACGATTTAAAATCGCATTTAGTGGTGAAAAAAACTTTTAAGGGTTCAAGCTTTACCCCCGAACTCAAATTTTCCAAAACGGAACCAATGCCCCTTGGGAGGGGTTAAGGTTGGAAAAAAACTGATTTATTTTTATGCTTCACGGAAAGGAAGTTTTCTTGAGTTTTTGAGTGTTGAAAACCCCTTTAAAAAAAAAAAGTTTACAATTTTTGCAAGAAATTAATGGATTTAGTAACTGTTAACCCTTAAAGGGCGAATTCCTTATTTGGGTTAAATTTTTTTTTAAAAAACCCTTTTAAAAAGCCATATCATAAGAAAATTTTTGATAAAAATTCTTCGTTAAAAAAATTTTTGAATTTTTTTCTTTAAGGATAAGTTATTTTTTATAAACAAATTTTTAGATTTTTAAAAAAATTTTTAAGATGAATTTAAAAATTTTTCTTTACCCCTTAAAAAATTTTACGTTTTTTTTAATTTTTCCCCAAGCAATTTTTTCATTATTAATCCAAAATTAACTTTAATAATTTTATTAATTTTAACCCCGTCAATTGAAATTCGTAGATTTATTAATGTAAAAAAAAAAAAAGTTCGTTTGAACAGCATCACTCACAAACGGCGGAGGATTCGCCTTTTTTTTTTTTTAATTTGTTCGTCTTGAGTAAAGGTTATAGGATCTTTTTACCCCTTTCCCGATTCGGATTCCCCCCAGGGTTTAAGAAATACCCGTAAGAAATGCATTGCAGCAAAATATGTTATTAAGTGAAAGAGTCTTTTAAATTTTTTAATCAGGTTTTTGTAAACATTTTAAAAGCGAAAAAAAATTATTTATATATAAATTTCTTTACATTATTTTTTTAAAGCATAGATAAGTTAAGAGAAACGAAAAAAATTTTTTTTTTTAAATGTTTCTGAATATAATTAAAAAATGAATGTTTGTGTGTTTGTCCCTTTTTAGACAGAAATATTTGGGCCCATCACTAGAAAATTTGTATTTTTTTTTGTAAAGGTTTTAGCAATCCCCTTGTTTTTAACTAAACCCCGGCTGTACTGCAAGATATAAAAATTATCAAAGCGCCCGACATTAAAACTGCAAATTAAAACAGTAGTTAGTAATTAAAAAATCCAAAACATTTAAGGCAAAAGAAATATCGGGCAAAGTTAAGAACGCTGCAAAAACCCGGGGAAAAGTAGTTAAGATGAATTATAAAAAAATGGGTTTTTTTTTCTTTAAAGGGAAAATTTCAAATGTAAAGTGTGTTTAAACAAAGGGTTATTTTTTGTTATGTTTTTGAGTTTTTTTAATCAGCCCGTTGGGGGTATCCAGTTTTTAATTTATTCTTCAGAACCTTACGCCCCTTTTTTGTTAGGTCGGGTTTTATGTGATTGTAATACAACTTTAAAATAATAAAATTTTCATTGGTAACACTTGCTACTAAATTTATGGTACTTTAAGGGAATTTTTTAATCAAACATTTTAAACCAATACCAAGTTTTCTTTTTTATAAAAAGTAACACTAAATTTGACGGTTTTAAAATACAATTTAAGTTAGAGAAAAAAAATAATACCACTCAAAATAGAATTCTAAAAGAGTAACCTTAAAGTTTTGAAGTCTTAAAAATAAGGGAAAAGGGGTTATGAAAAAATTAGTATCTCACATTTTAAACCCCGTGTGTCGTCAAAACTGTCTGGGTTTTTTTTTCCCCCCACGCGATCATGCATTATTCTGACTGCTTTAACAATCTTAATTTTTCTTTTTTAACTTTTGCAGCTTTTTTCCTTTTTAAAATTTCTTTTCCTGTAAATTTAAATTAAGATTAAATTATTACACGTAATGTCTCTAGCAAATGTGACTTTAAACTGATTTAAAAAAAAGAAATTTATTTAAGCGTTTTACGGGTCAATTGGAACATTTTTTATTGTTGAGTTTAAATTGAACGCCAATGAGCATTTCGGCCCTTTTTGCAAATTTTCTTAATGCCTAAATAAAAATACTTGGATTCTCTTAATTAGCTTATTACCATATATGGATTGTACATTTTTTTAATTCAAAAAATTTTTTTTTGTACACAAATTCGTTAAAACCGTTTTCTTCGTTGCCGGTCATAGTTTGGCCTTAAATTATTTCCTGGAAAACCCTGAAGGAAAAGCGAAAACTCATAGAATCCGGTCTCCAGAATTTATACTTGAACCCCCAAAAATAGAAAATTCCAAAAATTTAAAAAAAAAAATTCCCCCTAGCCATGCTAGAAGCTAGTCTAGAAAGGAAATAAAATTACTAAATAACGATTGCTTTTTTCCTAAGTTATTTCAAAAGAAGTATTTTAAGCCCAAAAATAAACGGTAAAAATTAAAAAATTTTTTTCAAACTGAAATTTACATAAAATATTAAAAAGGTTGGGTTTCTTTAAAAGGGGGTTCAGACCGTTTTTAACAAGTTCAGTGCTTAACAGTTGCAACAAGAATTTCGTATTAAGAATGTTATTCTTATCGTAACTGCGCCCATTAGTGAATTAGAGTAGCTTTAAGAAGATTAAAGCCTCCTTTAAGGCGTACTATTTTTTTCATTATGAAAACTTGGCGTGGCCATTTCAAATATGAAAGGGGAAGGGGAAAACTTATACCTGTAATGTTCAAAACTTTTATTTTTTGGGAAAATATTGAAAACTTTTAGGTCCAGAAAATTGTTTAAGATTGGATGCGGGGAAAAATAATAATTTTTAAATTCCAAGAAAAAAAAATTTTAAAACCCTTTTTTAAAAATGCGTAGTGAGCTTATACGGTTACTTTTAACTTACTTTTAAAAATAAAACCAAATTTTTTATACTTTTTTTTTTTTGTGAGGCCTTTCGAAAGGGGGGTATTTTTGGAACATCCAAAAATAAATAAAAAAAAGTTAAAAATTTTATAAAGTTAAGGAACAGTTCTCCTGCGAGTTTTTCTCAATCTCTGTATTGAATATACTAGTCCATTCAAAAAGCCTCATTTTATTTTTAAAAATCATTGATACGCTTTATGACCTTTTGGTTTAACAATTTTGTCCCCATAAATGAAAGAAAGTAAAAGGGTAAAAAATTTTTTTTCTTGGTTTTTTAAAAAGCTTGTCTTTTGTTCTTTTATTAAAGGTCAATTTTTTTTTTAGTTTAAAAATTCATTTCAAATTTCCTAATAAAATTTTTTTTTTTAACACGATGCATTTTTATTTCACTAACTTTTAAAAGCAAGAAAGAATTTTTTTAAAAATTTTAGATAAATAAACAATAATTCAGGCACTGTCCTTGGGGGTTCCCCAGGACTATGTATTTTTATTTTAGGGACCTTTAAATTTTTTTACCGAAATTTCCAGTGGTTTTCATTGACACAGAATTACGGACGTTTTTCATTACAGTTATTTTTTAATACCCTCAAAAATCTTTTTAGTTGAAGGGATTTTTCACTTTTTTTATTAATCTTATTGATTAATTGATATTTTTTTAAAAGATAAACTCAATAAAAAATTTAGTTTAGTTCCTTTCTTCTCGTTCATGGAATCCCCCGTTCTTTTTTCGAAAAGAAGCTATTTTTGAGTGTCAAACGTTTGTGACAGTTTAATAAATATACTGGAGTTAAATTTTTTTCCCTTGGTTTTTTAATGAGGTTTTAAAAAAAATTTTAAAAGGGTTCCTAAAATCATTTTTATTTTTAGTAATATAATTGTGATGAAAAGGCTTTAAATAAAAATTTTAATATCTATTTATATATAATTTTTTTAACGGGATCTATTTTTATGAGACTATTAAAATATTAATAATCTGTTGCTCTAGCAAAAGTAAAAAGGCAGTCCATCAAAATTAAATCCTAATACAAATAAATTAGAATTCACCAAAATTTTAAGGTATAATAGAACGTATTTTTTTTTTTGTATAAATATACTGGGCTACATCAATACATTGTTTTTCTATATCACACTATCTTTTTAACAAAAAATTAGTTCTTCGCCTTCACCACTTTAAAATGGCACCCCCTTCCCCTTGGGGTTGTTTATTTTTTTATTCCGTTTTAAATTGTGGCAGTCCCCGAAATCCCTTTCCCTTTTCTCTCTGCTTCTGCAATCCTTTTTTATTAAACTTTATGGAAGTATATCTTTAATTTTAATTTTAAAGCAACGTTTTTTACTTTTGCAGTATTCGTGATACTAAATCAGAAACTTTGCGTTTCGAGTTTAAATCTTTTTTCCCCAGGTTTAATAACCCAAAATTTTGGAAAAAAATCAAAAAATATAAAACTCCCGGCTTTGAAGCATACCCAAATTTTGTTGCATAGGTCGGGAAATTCAAAAAAAATTTTTGTAATAAAGAATGTTGCCCAAAAAGTCCGACATATGTTACCCTTCCCAATTCATCATCTTTAAAAAAATTTAAATTTTGGAAAGTTAAAAAATATTTATAAGTTTTTTTAATAAATCTCCAATAATGTAGTAGTAATACATATGTAGCAAATTGCAGTACGTTCTATAACATATTTGTTAATTATTAAAAATACGGGCGATTATACATGTCTTTTGTCGTTCTATAGTGATGAAAGTTTACAAATATCTTTGTAAAAACGTTTGACTAGTATTGTAAATTTTTAGCACCATTCTATTCAGTTTTAACAAATTTTTGTAGACAAATTTATACAGTAATATTTGTAAAATATATTTTAAAGTTAATTTTTAATTTAAAATCAATTATGGGGTATTTAAAATTTTAAAGTTCTTCCTTATAAATGTAAAGTTTAGAGGAATTTTTAGTAAATGACGTATATTTAAGTTTTAATGAAGTATTTTAAGCATTCCTTTTTTAAAAATTTTACTTTATGTTAAAATCATTTACTCAAAGGGCAGATTAGGAGAACCGTTTTTAAAAGGTTAAACCCCCAATCAAACAGTTGTGCGGAAATATTTTTCAAAGTTGAATTTTAGTTTTTAGAAATTTGCTTTGCTAGTTCAGGGGGGCGTTGGGGGGTAAAAGTTGGTCCTTTTTTGTGTGAAAAAAAAAGATAAATTTTTGTTTAAATTATTGTGGATTTAAAATAGTGCACTTTAGAGGGGTATAGACTCCGTGAGGAGTTGCGATACCCATGTACCCAATTTTTCCAAATGAGTGCAGTGATAAATAATATTCCTTATACATAGGCATCGTTCAAACGTTAAAGGGGGAAAAACGACAGAACCCTTTTCCCCGTAACCCGCCCTCGATATCCGAATATTGGTTATGATTATGCTTTCATTTTACGCTTTGGGACAAAATTGAGTTATTGGAAATACTTGAAAATTCAAATGGTGGAATGTGAGCATGCAATCGATCCGTTTTTTTTAAAAATAAATAAAGTCTTCTCATATTGTTCCAAAAAGGAAATGATCCGAAATTTGATAAAAGTGTCGAAAAGAGCACTTTTTTAATAATCTTGTAAAGACCATTACAGTCCCCCTTTTGATTTACTCTTCCTGAATGCCAATGAGTTTAAAACATGAGTCTAGAA
>NW_025776766.1:15000-124946 GCF_021130785.1 Homalodisca vitripennis | reverse complement strand
TTTACACAATCCAATATTTCGAGCAGACACTTTGGATAGATTGAACTTTATTATTTCAGCCGCAGCATCTCAACATATTTTTGGAAGGAAAATACATTTTAATAAATTGTTTATTTTGTACATTTCTTACAAAAGGCAGATATTATTTTATATGCATCAGTTCCTTATTATATCAAAACAAAGTTTGTACCGTTTACCGACATTATTTGTATATACTTCTTATCTTTAGTCTTAAAGTTTTTTTTATTTAATCTGCCCACATTATAGCATCCATTTCAAATCAATCTCCACAGCTCTGGCCTAACTAATGGCTTCCAATTACCACTGATCACGATTTATTTTGCTTAAGTAAACAACTATAGTGTCCTTCAAACCCATAAAAAGCGGTTTTTAAACGGCTTATCAAGTAAAATAGAAGAATCCCCTCCCTCCATCCATGGACTCATCACGCATGCTCAATTACCGCTCACAGTCTCAGTAATATTTTATTTTTCTATTTGAATTTCTATATTTTATCTTTTAAAAAATTATTAAAACGAGTGTTTTTTTAGTCATCGCCACATCAACCTGCTCTACAGAGAAAGGATGCACTCTCCGCCACTTCCAGTCTCAACGAAGGTGCTACTCACACCAAAATATTACTTTAAAAATTATTTTGACATTTTGTATCATACAGGTCCACTACTATTATATACTTCAAATAAGTTTTTGGCCCTTCGAGCTGGATTGTTTAAAATATTTTTACAACTAAATCAGCTCTTGGAAATTAAATTGTGTAAATTGAACACTTTTTAGTGCTTTTCAAACATTTATTTTTTTAACTGAACTATAAAGTGATAAATAGTTATTTTACTACCTGAAAAAATTAGTATTCAGTATAAAAAGTTTTATATTAAAAAATATTACTGATAATTTTCTACTTGCACATGTTTCAACACAAAGTTTCATGTTTGAAGTTTCGCCCTCCCGCCACTTTCAGTCTCAACAAAGGTAGTGCTACTCACGCAAAAATACGAATTTTAAAATTATTTTTACATTTTTATAATACATTCCACTATTTTTAAATGCTTTACAAATGTGTCAGTACACTTAGGCAACATTAGTCGTCATGCAGCTATAATAATGTGTCCTTCAATTATTACGATTAAAGGGAGAGTTGAATACTATAAAATCTAACGTATTTTTTAATTCATCGTGTTAAAAAGGCAAACTATGGCTACTTTCATATACATATGGTCTAACTGTCTGCAAGTCAAATTCCAAACCCTGGTGGAACAGTCGAGAGTGGTTATATAGTATAGGTGAAGAATTTGTATTGTTGTATTTTGTCACAATTACGGATAAGAGTGTTTATTAAATTAAAAAAAAAAAAAAAAAAAAAAAAAAAAACTCTTAGTCCATAAAATCTGTGTCCTTTGAATTTACATCGTTACCACCCCCTCAAACATCGTATTGCACATCGCTGGAAAGAAGGGATACTGTACAATACATGGAACAGCCAGTATATAAAAAAAGGATATCCTTGCATTTAGTACACTATACAGTATTAGCACGGGTATTATTTTAGTATGGTTACTAGTTCTTTTTACATGAATGTTTTCTCATTCTAATTGCATATTTGTTTGTTACATATGATGAAAAATTCAGAAATAAAAACACACACAAGTATAAAAAATCAGGCTTTACATTGTTACTGCAGTAGCATCCCGATCTGTTTATATGAAAATCACGATCAAGAGTTCACACAGAGATAAAGGGTTGCCCAGACTTGAACTGGGATGTATGAAAATTACATCAGGACGCGAGAGGCGACACATGTTGTAATTACGGTTAGGTCTCTCGAGCGGGTTTGTTGTTTGTAGAGTACTCAGAGCGTTGAGGCTGACATAACGAGTTATGCAGTATTTATAACGACCTTAACAGTGGCTCTAAACTTGGATGCGGGTAACTACAAGATTGCTTGGATTTACAGGAATAATTAGGTTACAACGAGCCAGTGATATGATGTTTAAAATCGTAATGAGTATATTATTACCATTCATGTCTTACTCTGAATTCATGATTTACAGATGCCGAATGTTAAGTCGTGAATTAGTATGCAATTAATGATTGTCGTTCTCGTAAGGGTGCTCTGTGTAGTTTTATTATATAATGCTGTTTAAATACAACACAGGGATCTTTAGCTCTTATCTATTATCATTAAAAAGTTCCCTATTAGAAAATAAATAGAAAATAAATTTAAAAAGTAGTCTTATATCATTGGACTCATAAAATGATATTGATAATCTTTAATACACTGTTTTGCAATGTTAGTCCCCTTAGTTTATCTTTTGTTTCTACTTTATGTGTATTGTGAGCGATTTCAACATATAAAAGTTCTTAAATTATAAAAGATATAACAGAATTTCGGAGGGGCATTCAATCTTATTCTTTTAAATTCGACGCACAACTCTCCTTTTAAAACTCAACACTACTTATTTTTGCTATGTTAATTGTAGTTTTCACTATCCCTGATTCAATGCTTTCAGGATGCCACACTGTTGTACGTTGCTAATAGTTAGAGAAAAGACTTTCTTGGGTTTAAAATACCCTTATTCGTGACGGAGTAAACATTTACCCAAGTATTTATGTGGCATAGTAAATCACAGCTTGACATTATTTGTTGGAAATTAAGGTCTGTAACCGTATAGTATATACTCTCATCAGCCTGGATAAACCTTACTTCCCTTAAAATTTCAAGTTTGAATTGTTTCGCAAACGAATCGAATTTATCCAAAAAAGAATGTGAACTGCAAGGATTGTACAGGCACTAGTTTATAAATTAAACCCCACAACTCGTAGTCTGTTGATTATATGAGTCTGATACAAAGAAGGTTCATCGGTCCCTAATCGAAGAGTCCATTTGTCTCAAGAGAATGCTCGGCTTTAATAAGTCTTTGTAAACTATAATAGATTCACGGAGTGTTGAGATTAATATCTGGCTCACAAAGCGCGGAGCTTCAGGGTTGAGACCTATTGAGGAAAGAAATCGGGAAAGGGCTACGTGGAATGTGATGATCCCTAGATTTTCAGTGTGCTAAATTCATATTCAATTCACAAACAAATTTATTTTTCACTTATAAAAGAGAGACCTTAATATGATGGAAACGGTTGATCTGAAGTCATGTTGGGATTCTACAAATGATCCACTGGTCTTATCAGTGATGAATCGTTTTCCAAAAATATAAAGACTGCAACATTAGAGTTGGCACTTCTGAAGAAACAGCCTGTCACTAACGTACGACATTAGATGGCGGCCCATCTCTCTAAACACTAGGTTAATAGTATAGATATGATATGTAAAAGACACCATACTGTATAGATATGGTGTCTAGTGCTTTATATAACACAAGAATTGTCACTTATCAAGATGCCTATTCAATAAAGTTAGCTCAGTCCTAAAAGTATAGTATAGACTCTAATAATCTTCAATTTTATATTTCGTTACCAAATTTTCTGTAAACGTCAAGTACACAAATTTTAAACACTGAATTCTCACTGGAATATTGTAAACAGTGCAATCCGATGGCCAGGGCCTTTTACGAACATTGGTGGAACACAGTAATGCCAGCCAAACTATTCATGGTTCAGTTTATGTAAAACGATAGTCAAAAAGTCAATACATAACGAGCCAATAATATTAGAGGAAATTAGTAAGCCTAGAGTGAGCAGGAAGTATAGGTCTAACATAAAAACCAACCGCATTTTAGAACATAATATACATAAAGTGATATTATATTCAAAATAAAAATATGTGGCACTGATGACACAATGAACTCTGTTTATTAATATTACAACTGTCGTAATAAAAATTCGTTTAGAATTTATGCACTAAACTGTCAGAAGTAGAGCTAAATCAAATTTTACGTTAGTTTTTGGCCACCTTACCAACTTGTCATAATTAACAGAAAAATACAGACAAAATTTGAAGACATTATTGAAACGAACAAAATGGGAAATTTAATATTATCTCATACGTTTCATACAAATGCCTAATAGGGTGGCTCGAAAAAACCTTTTTTGGAGTAAATCAAATTCTAATAGCGCAACAAACTTGCGCATAGACGTCATTACTAAGGAAAAAATATAAAATAAAATCATTTTCAAAATTTGAAATCGCGCAGAGGGGCTTAAAGTTACGAAAAAATAAAAATTTTGAAAATTTTCGAAATCGCAAAAAATCTAATTTTTTTGGTTTTAATAGTTAAAAAGGGTCTTATAGAATAGCCTCAATGAATATAAATAAAATTTAGACTAATTCCGTTAAATTGAAAATCGCGCAAAATGCCTATAGATGCGGGGGTTTTTGTAAAAAATCGATCTTCCATAATTATGATAAATTTTTGTGATTTTCAATATTTAACGTGTGTTTACATAACAAATTATATTTAGGTTTGTATTAAGACTCTTGCAAGTGATAATCAAATAAATTTATTAGCCAATCACATCATATTACATCATATATAACATTATGCATGTTATTGTGATAGGCAAAAGGTATTTAGATGGAAACTCCTTTGAATTGTGACTTGAAATCAAATGTGGACATCAGCTGTCTTGATTTTAAAGGTAGCTCTAATATATCCATCTCGATTTTCTTGCCCGCACACTTTTTTCTGCTGATTCTGTAACCAGTTTTACACACCTCTCAACTGCCTGGGTGTGGCATGGAACTTGAGGTAGTTAAATCCGGTAAGGCCTTTTCTTTCAATAAAGAAGCAATATGTTCAGTTGACATCTTAGACAGAAGTGGCGGTGGTGTTAACTTACAGGTAGACCAATCAATTAGTTCGGTATAGTTGTTTGCACTAAAATTGATTGAAGGTATGATTGAAGTCTCTAACGAATCCTTCGCTAATTGCTCATTTATGGATTTTAGGATCCTCCTGTATCCGAGTTCTCTAATGTTTGGGTTCTTATCCATTATCATAGCCAACATGATATTTTCAGGGATGACAGAAGAATGCGTTCCTTTGAATCGCTGGATCAATGATATTCTTGATACTTTCTGGCAGATATCTGGTTGATTTGACCTACCTTCAAAATATGCTTCGTTCCATCTTTCACAGCCCAGATTTTCTTTATATCAAACCACACAGGCGCATATGTCTTCACTATGTAATTTGCAAGAGTCTGTAACTCAATTGTTAGACTGGTTTGGGAGACATACAATCTTAAAACCGGTTATCACAGGTAAGCCAACGAGAGTGACTGATGGTCCAGGATCCTTAGCAGCCAATTCTGGATTACAGATTCCTGTGTTGACTGCTCTTACAATGTCTAAGAGGTACTGGCTGATCTTTACTCAGATTGGATTTAGTAATATCAATTACTTCTGATTGTATCGGCTAAAAAATCTACAACAGGAATGTTTCTCACAGCCAGGGAGTTGTTTTCCGATTGGACCACTGAATGAAGCTGGCCCTGTTGTAGTTCCATCCAAGTGTTCAAATAAATGCCTATATGGCAACTCATTAAAATGTAGCAAACATATAAACCATTGCAACGAACGGCAAACACTTAAATTTCTATTTTGTGTATAACACCATTTCTCCATCCAGTGTTTGTGGCTGTTCCATCACATCCGACGGCCTCCACTGCAATCATATCAAATCCCTTACTTTCTAAGTGTTCCCAAATACTGTCCTGCAATTTCATTCCCCGGTCCCGTTTTTTGGTGTGTTGGTTCCTCCAACCAAACATTGGAGGAAACAAACGCTAACTTCAAACCACCAGGCTCACTTATCACACTGACATGTTCCTCTTTTATAGTCCTCCGGTACATTTTCGATCCAATCTTCTCCTGAGTTATAGTTTTTGTCTTTTCTTCCGTCAAAAAATATAGATTGCGTTTACTTCTTTCATCTGGTTGTCTTCTTCCGTAATTACTTTTCGAATCTTCTCTTTTTTCTCTTCTTATTTTATTTCTGTCTATTACTTTTTGCCATGTTTTCATCACATATTATTCCCAAATCGTGCAAGACACCAGTAGCTATTGCTGCGGTGGGCTCTGTCCGACACCCCGAACTTGTCACTCATCAAGGATGTTTGTTGTCAACGTTGAACGCATTTGTGTAGACGAAGAAGGCAACAAAACCCCTACATCACACTCAACATCTGGTAAATTTTTCTTAATTTTCTTTTTTTCATTACTGCAACCACTTATAGCACCTTTGCTTGTACTGGGAGTACTGGGCTCAAAAGTAGTTTGCGATTCTTGAGACAAAAATTGTGCTCTTCTATCTTCTCTCTTTCTTAATTTAGTTGTTTCTTGTACATCTAAACTACCAATAGCCATAATTCTGGTTGTTCTTTGATCATACATAAATTATTCAACTCAATGTTCTGGAATTCTTCTAGTTTTATCACATTTACAGGCTACACTCAAAGGACAGTTGCCCTTACAGATGACAGTACAACATGTGCAATTCAAAGTTATTTTGCATTTTACACGCAGCAATATCAAAAAGTTTGCTTTTTGCATTCTGTATGAAAGCCTCAATTTGTTTCTTGTAAAAATCTTTTTCACAGTCTCGGTTATAAGATTTTTTAATGCAATATAAGAGTTGTAATATGATTGGATTCAATTGGACAACACACGAGTGTGTGTGACTGTTGGAATTGTAGCCTTGTTGTAAATTCCAACTACTTGAGTAGCTACACAATCGGCAATTGCTAAAAAATCCTAATTCTTTCTTATTATTAGGGCTAAATAACAAAGAACGTTTACACCTTCTCATCCAAGCAACAGAGCAGGATGTCCTCGTATGTTGGCAGCGACAATCCACTTAGTTCTTTGGCACACCGATGATAGGGCACGCAATAGTCTGTCTTGTGACACGGGGAGCGTTTGGACATGCCATTTCAAAATTACAACATATAAAAACACTTTATCACAATGATCAACACATTCACTGTTTGATTGCACTAACAACGTAAGCACTAGCAGTAAACGCGGATGATTTGCAACTGACCGCCCGCGTGTCCCGTAGCCTGGGCGAGTCTATCAGACTATCCGTCCAAGCGGAAGGGGAGTATGGTTTTGAGGAGAGCTAACTAGTACCTTACTTTTCGGCCTTTTGCGCGAATACAGTTTAGGATTATCTGTTCGGAAAGTATGTTTTCCGTGTTGGGAAGAACAATTTTGAATGGTTTTCAGTCTATTAAAATATTAACTTACTAATTTTTAGATTGAGGCATATATTTAAAAAATCGTTAAAAATCATGAAAGATCGTTTTTTTTAATACAAAAACGCCTCAACTTCAGGCCTTTTTGCGCGGTTTCAGTTTAAAAGGAATGAGTCTAAATTTTATTTATAATTTATTAAGGCCACTCTTTAAACCCTTTTTTAACTATTAGACCCCAAAAACATTAAAATTTGAATTTTTGCGTGTTTTCGAAAATTGCCAAAAATTTTTATTTTTTTTCGTAACTTTAAGCCCTCTGCGCAATTTCAAATTTGAAAATGATTTTATTTTTATATTTTTTCCTTAATAATGACGTCTATGCGCAAGTTTTTTGCGCTATTAGAATTTGATTACTCCAAAAAAGGTTTTTTCGAGCCACCCTAATGCCTAACCAATGGATATATGAACCAATGTACACCTTACATGAAATTATTAATATATATTAATGTAAAAGAAATTATTTCACTATTCCTAGTAGACTATAATATAAAATATTTGTTCTTTAAATATTAAAAAAACTGTATTGCAAGGTATTTGATGATAAAAGTTCTTATATATTAAAAATAAATAAAATGAACTTGCCCAGAGATCTAAGACTGGAACACGTTTATCACCAAAACCAAGTCTTTTTCTTATTACTAGTAAACTATAGTGGGATACACAATAATTTGTCCCTAAGTTGAGATCATTTAAATATTATGTTCAAAAATAAATTCTATTATGAAATTATTAGAGAGCGTAATTATTTTAAGTTATGTAGATCTTTAAGAATATTTGTAGTGTTTTCAGAATTATTGTTCAGCTCTAACAACCTAAAGAATTTAGAAAATATAATGGAGACCTGTTAATGGATATACGTCCAGGAATGATTAGAATGGAAATAATATCAAAATTAAATATATTGTAAGGATCATATCTCTACAAAACTTTAAAGTGTTTCGTTAATTTAATAAAGAAGAAAAAGTCCGTATGTTGTTTGACTATCTCACTGGATTATAATTTCACTTCTACATCGAAGATCTACTAAAACCAATATAAAGCGTTTAAAAACTACTAAACGTTTTCTAGGTTGTGCACACTCTCAAAATCCTTAATCATCATTCCATTTAATTAAATAAGTATTCTGTTAGGATGATAACTGTTACAACGGAATATCGAAGTAACCGACAACACTTGCTCGTGGTGATAACCGATACAACGGAATATCGAAGTACCCGACAACACTTGCTCGTGGTGATAACCGATACAACGGAATATCGAAGTACCCGACAACACTTTCTCGGGGCGATAAGCCGATACAACGGAATATTGAAGTACCCGGCAACACTTGCTCGGGGCGATAACCGATACAACGGAAATCGAAGTACTCGATAGCACTAACGATAGAAGTAGCGCACATACTGATAGACATACTGAGATAATTCCCTTTAACGGTTTACCTTATATCCATAGAGCAATTTCTTCGAAATAGAACACCTATATACAATTTAACAGAAGTACTGCTGTTGGACAGATGCTCAGAACGATAAAAAAACAGACAGGCAGAGTGCCTTATTTTTTTATCCCAAAATCAATAAGTTACTTCCTTGAAGTTATCTCAAACGAAGCCATGTACCAAGTTTCAAATCCATTCGACCTTAAAATTAATTGTTATATAGCAGATGGTCAGACGGAGAGACAGAGGGCTGTTCCATGGTAATTTTACCTGAAAATAAAGGAACGATGTAGGATAAAACATCTAATTACTTTAAGAATAGTTGTTTCTTATTTTCTCAAAATTTAACATAGGTATAAAATGATATAAAAATTTGTAAAAGCATATTTAATTATAGGATGATCCAGATTAGTTATAAGATTATTAAAGTTTTATTGCATTAAATACATACTATGTATTGGCCCTTAAAAAATAAAAATTTAATTAAAACAGTTGAAAAACCCAGATATTTTACAGGAAAACCCATCTTAACCCACGTATCATTATTTAAAATATTTTACAGTGAGTTATATAGTCTACAGCCTATATAAAATCCTCATTTTGGACATTTTGGGCTCAAAAAATTCTTCTTTCAGATCAATCTTTTCTTTGGTAATCTTTCAAAACATTTTGTTTCCTTGCCTCAACTTCATTGCCTCATTTGATTTGCACTGTGCTTGAGAAAGAGGTAGGTAACAAAATGTAGACTAATATTTCCTCCTGTTTAAAAATAATTTAAAATGAAATCAATGTGAAAAAAAGTTTTGCATTTTGTAAGCTTTGTATATATTATGTTGTATTTTACGTTTAATGTAAAATAATAATTATCAAGAGTCGTTTATATGTTGAGTAGGACCATTCTCCAGCTGATTAGGCGAGGTTGAGAGATTGAAGCTGATATGTCGTTAAGATGCTAAGTATTAAAAGGAGATTTCACGCTATAATCAGCGTCCAATAAAGATTTCCAATCCAAAATATTTCTATTTCAATATGAAATAATTTGAAGGGAGAGGGTTTTCCATGAGTTTTCAATCTTATGTACACAATTATTTTTCCTAAAGCCTACGTTATTATCGCATTCTACCAGCGATTTAATTCGTACTGAAAAGGTGATTTTGATATATTGTACATATGAATTAGTTTGAACAAGAAAGTGAATGAGGCATAAGGTTCTTGTTCTGACCTTTTGCCGAGTTAAACATATTTTTCTTCAACAGGATGGATGCAACTTCATTTAATACTGTATTTAATGTTGAGTCATCATACACACAAAACATTGACTCAACAGTTGAAAGAACGTGAACATTAAACGGATATATAAAAAATTTGTTGTTTAATTTATGACATTATTTGATATTTTTGAATTACAAAGTTATTTGCAAAATCCATGCAAATTGCTACATTTTTTTTTGTTGTCTTCATTGAGTCTAATTTTCGCTTTTAACTTTTAATCCAAAAATCTGTATCACCTTTTATGAAAGGTATTGGTAGTTGTGAGTTTTTATTTCTTCTGAGTGAGTTTTTGGAGAATGGGTCCTTTAACTATTCTAAAATCTATATATCCAGGGGTACCCGAATGAAATGCTAAGTTTTTTTGTTCGTAGTGGTTTTTAAAGCTTTCGTAAGACAACATAGCTGTGTGATTTAACTCTATAAAAATTTCATATGTTTTCACATTTTAACTTCAAGCAAGTATTATTTTCTAAAATACTTTAGGTTATAATTGCTTTGTGAGTCCTTTTTTACGAGATTGCATGCTTAAGTATTTTATTGGATTCGAATATAAAAACAGTTTAATCGCCAGTTTTTTCCACCACCCTTTAAATATACTTCTTTCTTAAGCAATGGGTACCAATACAACATCTTTGAAGTCTCTAGCACCTTTCTTTCAAGAGTTATCGCACAGACGTGTAAAAGAACAGACAGATATAAACAGAGTGCCCTTTGACCTTTAGATCTCATAATAAAAATACTTTTTGACCTTTCTATCCATACTTGCGGAACTTCACAAAGGGTTGCCTCTTGGTCCAAGGAATAACGCTTTTAAAAGTAAACGCCAAGTTAAAAAAGTAAAATGTGTCAAAGCTACATGAAAGTCATGAGCTTTCTCTTTTGAGTCTCTCTTGAGTCTTTTCATAATTCGCTTAGTTCAATTTATATATATATATATATATATATATATATATATATATATATATATATATATATATATATAAAACATTACATAGCAAGCATTAACCCACGCTAATCGGTAAAAGACGTTATTAATTAATATAAATTAATAATATTAATATTAATATGACGTTATTAATTTTTTCTTTTTTGTTGTTGTTAGATATGGTTCTGTTGGTTTATATATATATATAATTATATATCTAATGGCCTGTCTGCAAAATATACAAAATACATTTTAATTAAGAATTTTAAAGTTTTTTGTAAATACTATGTATGGGTAAATCAGACATCAACTCACCCATTTTACCTGGGGATATAAACATTACTGAGGAATGATGATTGATACCTTTCCATTTAATTAGAGAGTGTTTTCAAAATGAATCGTCCTTTAGTCATTCCTCTCAACATCGTAACTCGATGTAATTACTTAGAGACTAATGTAGTAATAAGTAACCTCCATTTTAAAAATCTCAATATCCATAATTGAATCTTGCTCTACACACGGATTTTCGTATATCTCTGTAATGGTTATGGTTGGTCTTGGTAATTAAGCTGGTATGGTTTTATTGTTTGTTTAAAACTTTGTAATTATAGGTGAATTATATTTATATTACAATTAATGTGTTATAAATAAAATACCTTTCTAACAATGTGCCAACAAGTTACGCATTACCCTAGAAACGAATAAGTCTTTGTTGTTCCGAAATCTTGGACGCTGTATGTGAAACAGTTTTTGATAAAAAAGTAGCACGACAAGATATACAGGAACCCCATATGGATGAGTAACTTTGTTATTTGTACTAACCTCATATTCTGTCACCATCTATTTTTTGTTCCAAAGTGTAAATTTAGCCTTAGAAATGATTAATAACAGCACTTAACAGTAATTTGTTCAGCGTCCGTAGCATAAACCATTTACTAGAAGTAGATGTAACGCTCCATTAGTCAGTTTTAGTGGTTTTATTCATTGATAATAAAACCCTGTTTCACTTCTCGCTGGCAAAGATAATGTACTTTTTGTACGGAAGTTATCAAGTGCATGTGTTTGAGCTGTTTTTAATCCTCTCTGTACTGAAAGTGTACAGGGAGAATTGGGAGAAGTATCAACCAAAATATTTAGACCAATAAAGGCCTTATAATATTGTACTTATAAATAAACATAACTTATAACTATTAACGAGAACCAATTATTTACTTGCATCTTAAATTGTTACTATTGGAAAGTTTGAACAGTCCAATTGTTCATAATGATTGAAAATTCAATTATTTTTCGAAATTAAGTAAAACAAAGATTCGTTGAAGTAACTTTAAAATTAATCGTTTATTTTTTTTATAAGGCGCTAAAGTTATTAAATACAACTTTGTTCTTTAATTTCAATTTGTTCCCTTTTGTTACAGAAATTAACACAAGAGTACCCTAGTGTCATTCTTAATATTGATATCTCTTATTCGGTTTTATCACTAGACGCTGGTGCGTTTATACCACAAGTCCTGGTGAACGAGTTGTTACAGAGGTAATTGCAGTATCTGTTCTCTCCTAAATTGAGCGATAATCTTGTTGAAGACAACCTTCACGTCTACAAGAGAGTTTTCATTACCGATGAAATGATAAGACGAAACTTATAGTGAAAGATTCTATATGGAGGTTATGCAGTTTCTTAACTTCCAATTTGAACGCTCATTTTATTTAAGTAAACATTAATGTCTAATAAAGAGCATCATGACCCATTAAATTATTATATGCAATTAAATATTTAAATAAATCTGTAATCATCAACTATATCGCTTTTCATTTATTTGTACTCACTTAAAATATTCAGGAGTAGAAATATTATATTTTTGAGTAAACATGAAGAAGAATTCTGCTAATATATACTTAAAAGTAAGATGTTTTGTGGTTTCCAGGTGATTCTGTTTAGGCACAATAATCTGCATTGCCTATAAAAATATGATTAGTACAATATTAAACCAACTTAACATTACAGTCATAAATTATCTTAAAATGTATATTTTAAATTTACAGCATTGATTTGACATTAATTTTTATAAGTAATTATTTTCACGGTTTATTATCATTATTCAAATAAACAATGTTCATACATGCAGACCACAATAGGTTTTCATTTTGTTAACATGTATATACTACCAGATATTTTTCTAAACATATATTTACTTTCTTTTTAAACATTACGTGTGTCCAAAATTGTTTAAAAAATTGGTGCTGATATTATAACAAGACTCAATCTCTATAATTGTTTGTATATATATATATATATATATTATTATATGTATAGTATAAAAATGTGACACGTTGTTAATTTATAGAACTAATGTATGCTATATATTTATTCAAGGACAAGATTAGCTTCATCCAATATTTTAGATTGTTAATTAATTTTTTTATTTTGACAACTTAAAATTTGTTTGTACAGTTTGGCTGAGATTAAAACGTCTTCCACAAATTAATTGGAATTTTTTTCTGTTTGTTTCTTTATGTACTTACACAACTCTTGTTTTTATTTGTTGATCTCCACATAATATCTCTAAGCTATTGCTATTTTAATTTAATTGTTATGGCAGATGAGTTGTAGCATATAAGTACATAAAACATTCCACTTATGTTTAAGAATACTAAATACATCAGTTTTAGTGGAAGTTTATTTTTGTAGTCAACAGGTACGAAATAAAAGCAGTATAAAAAGTATATTAAAGTCTCTCACGAGTTAATTAATCTTACTAATTATTACTCCGTATCTAAAAGTATACAAAAAAAAATTATGAGATTATGGGGCACCCTTACCCATCGAGCTATATCTGCGCATATCTGAAGCAAGGACTTGCAATTGGATGAAATCAACATCTCAAAGCCTATCCTGCTCAATTGGGTACTGCACTTCATCTCACTCTAATACATACATAGGAGATTGGGCCTATAGAGACGTCACTGTAACCTTTGAACTTGTATAATACATTCAAAACGTATGTGCTAGAAGAACCGAGGCCTTATCCTTCTTATCTCGTTACTGGATGTCGTCTCACTGCAATACACACAGATTTATTTAGGCCTATAAAGACGTCACTTTGAACTTGTATATTACATTTAAAACTTATGTAGAAGCACCCAGGACTTACTCTACGTATCGCGATACTACATTCTGTCATACTTGTAATACATACACAATTCTTTGGGCCTATTGAAACGTGACTGGAAACTTAAAACCTGCATAATACATTCAAAACTTGTGTGCCAGAAAAACCAAGGGCATATTTACTTTAAAGTAAAATTTGTTTGAACGATATATCTTATTATTCTAAAACACTTTAAAAGCATTAGGCACTGGTTGCCAATTATTTCAACAACCCATTGAACTCCATGAATTTATGCTTTTTTATTGTAGCGATATTGAAATACATTGCTTGCGTTGTAAATAGCTTTAATATTTTGAAGGAGTAAAAAATTATTAAAAAACTATTCTAAAATTGGTATCAAAGCGGAGAAAACGTGGTATACGTTTCCGTATGACCACAATTTAGGAGGTAATAAATGCCTTGCTTGTATTTAATTGATTTCAGATGGATAGAAACATGATTTGCTCATACAATACATAAAAATCACTATGCAAAACATTTTAATGTAATTTAAATAATATTTGCAATAACTCATGTCATAATAACATTGCCGACAAATATTGGTTAAGATTGGTAAATATAAACGAATTCCATATTGTTACTTCATGTGATATTCTTCATATCCGCTTCCTTACCAGCGTGCACATATTATAAAGATAACGAAACAAGCTGCCGGAGATAATAAGGTTAAAGGGAACCACTGAGCGCTGCTAATGATGATGGGATAAAGTTATTAACTCAAGATGTAGAGTCTCAAACAAAACTTTAACCATCCGAAAACGTTAACTTATTCAAAAAATATATCATGTTCACAGGTGAACGAATGCATATCGAAAACGTTCATCGTCAATCACTCTTTGTGGAAGGTAACTGAAAATATTTATTTTTTTTAGTGCAAAAACCTAGCCGTTACAATGAATAAATGTATTGTAAAACTTCTATGTACATCTGGCATAGACAAGGAGGCATAAAACTAGTAAGTAAACCTATACAATAGTGTCTGCAATACCATACAAATTAATAAAACATATTTTTTATCCAGGAACAAACGTTTACTTCCTCTGTTGTCAGGGATCTCAGTAATTTTCAATACTTATACAAGTATATGAGAGTGTTTACTATTGTAAATCAGAATATTGTATATCATTTGCTCTCTTGTCTGGCTCACAGCTTTGTTCCATAATCTAAATGTGTATTATAAATTACTTAAAGCTAGTTCAAACTTAGTTTTAAAGCGATAAAATAATTATTATACAACATTGTTCTTACTATAATTTCATTACAATAAAAAGAGAATGTTTGTATATATGACATTGTTAGAATCAGAAACAATTTGATCAATCATTATGATCATTTCCTTTCATATGCATTTTTCTATTGAGAAGGTTTATACTATACAACCATTGATCTAACTCACCACCAGGCGGCGCTGCAGAAGATACAAGTTTTCAAAGCACTTGCACATCTTAAACTGCAATTACGTGGCAGTTGTGTATATGTAATAACCAAACACTTTTAGAAGGTGGTCAGGTGTGATGTCTGTAACACAAATTTCTGGTTGAACTTAAGGCTTGAGTGTTAGAACACCTTATAATAAAGTACATGTATGTGTACAATGGCTATGAACATACGATTGTGACAGATTTTCTTGATCGTGCAACAAGACAAACTCTACATCGGCGTTGAAATACAGTTCACTTGAACCAGGAGTGCTCATACACCGGAAAAGCTTAAGAAAAGCGTGCGAAGCTCTGGGAAACAGCTGGTTTCACTATAATAATAATTTGTGTTCCTACATTAATATTATGTACTTTTTATAATACTTCAATAAGGCTACGCAAAGGCAGTTGATTGCAGAGATCGCCTGATCTCTTTCCCCGCCTCTGATTGGTTTTTGAACACGCTATGTTTACAATGGGTCTATAACGGTTTGCAATGTTGGAGAATCCTTGACTGGCTAACTCGGCTGGTCAGTACTTTCACAAGGGATTCTGTCTCTTGCTGAGCTTTGTAATGGATAGTTAGTACGACATTTTTATCGAGGTATGTGGTTTTGACCCCCTCGCCACCACCACTATTCACGTTTGCGTACATCTTATCTTGTCTGAAACCACCCTTTACTGTATTTAATCACAAGGTGAAACCAAGTTCAGTTGGAGCGTTATCTTCACTTATACTTTGTTTTCCATGACAATCTCTGTACCTGCTACCGCATGAAACAATGAACGAACTGAAGAGTTGTGCTGGAAGTACTGTAAAAGTGATGACGACATTTGGAGACACTATAAAGTGTGTTTTTATAGGACGTCCAAGACTGACAGGAGCTATTACGTGGGCCAAACCAGACCTCTGCTACGCCGTGATAGAGTAAAATGTTCGTTACCGTAAGTTCAACAACCAATTTCATCCATTCATTTCTAATTTTCAAACCCTATTTACCCTTTTATAATTCTCTAAGCAAGCAATCTATATTTTGAATTTTCAAGTGTTAAATACTGCGTACTCGCTAAATAATAGAGGATTTTAATTTCCTTTATTCCTTGTCTCTTGTTTGTGCTAATTATCGCCCTCTAAGTATGAAATAATATTTATTAATTTACTCAATCTCATAGCAACTCGTCAACTTTTAGTTTTTAGCAATTTTCCTATTCCTTAGAGACTAATCTTGGGATTTGTCTGTATAATCTCCTGGCCTCGCTAACCTCCTGGACTTCGAAAGCTGCAAGAAGCTTTTCTTATTTATAAGCTCCCAGGACTAAGGAATTCCTTCCTTTAGAAGAGACTAGTCTAAGTGAACTCTTATAGTTTAAAAATGAATTAAAAAAATGTGTATTCATGAAAAAACCATAATCCAAGCCAAAAATTTGGGGTATTCAATACATTAGTTAATCATGCTGTCTACATAAAAAATTAAGGTAACTTGAATGCAAATAAAGGAAAATTGCCATTAGAGGAGAAAGAGTTCTGTATAACATATATAAATATAAAAATAAAACTATTAAATACAAGTAATGAGATTTGATATCAGATCACTTGTTCCAAACGTATTACGTATAGGTTTATGTTGATGTTGTTAAACTTCCAGTGTAACATCCTTTTTATTGTTATATTAAAGTCATGATAATCCAAGAAATCTTTAATAACTACGTATTTTTGCGTGTAATAAAAAAAAGTATATCAGATAATAAAGTCCCTAGTACATCAAGTTCATGTTACTATAGAAATGATTGGAACTAATTCACGGAAGAGTCCTTTGTTGAACAAAAATATGCCTGTATAAAGGTTGCTGTTAAATCCACACTTCTTCTTACACTTCCATAAACTTTGTGCTACGGGCAAAATCAGGTGCGGCAGACGTTCCAAACTTTGCTCCAGTTGCTGCTACATGTTGTATCCCTTTTGTATAATCTCTACCACTCCGTTTAATTCCCATATTCAAACTTAAATGGAACTTATTTCCTACTGTATATCTTCCATGAAATATTTTGTGCCACTTAAATCTGCTTTGGTAAGATATTATTATTTATTTAAATTCGGTATTTTTAGTGTATCAAAACTTTAGAATTCGAGGTTACCGAATGTTTTCTTTGCTTGTTATTGATAGCTAAATTATCTATATTGGAAAGAGTTAGTAAATTTTAAGTCATTATTACGTAGTAACCAGGTATGGTCCAGTATTTTGATGCTCGGATTATTCAGTAAAAAGTTTTGGTTCTCAAAGAGTCGATTGGATATCAATTACTGTTTCTGCGTAATATAATGTTTTCTGTTTATGAATTTGCCTAAACTTCAATCAATTTCAATAAACATTGAATCACAAAAAGTCCTTGCTCCGCCGGGACAGCTTTTTGTGATTCAATGTTTATTTAAATTAAATTAGGCTATTGCCACTTATACAAATGTTATTAACGTATATAACATACCATTTACATTATCTGCCATTATTTACTAAGATATATTACATACACTTTTATAAAAATATTAAAAAAAATATTTAAAAAATAAATATTTAATAAAATATTTTATACACTTGTATAAAATATTTGCTTCATTTATTTTCGAACATTTGATGTAAATTTTTATAAAAAAAAATACAACGTAATAAAACATGATATTTTTATTTACAAACAAATTTATTCATATTGTTTTTGTTCTATTTGAACTAAATACCGTAAGGTATTTCTTTACAGCTAGTAATGTATTATACTGAATAAAATCGATTTTTTCACCCTGTATTTCTTGTGTTCGTGTGTATGACATTTTGTATGTGTTTTCTATTTAATTCGAGAATGGTTTACAGTAGATTCACAATTTGGTCCACTGGAAAATATTTTACTCATTAATTTTTAATTTCTAAGTAGTTGTTGATTTCATAATGTTTTCATAATACCTTCGATCCGGCAGACTGCGCTGCGACAGGTAATACAAAATGAACTGATACTTAACAGCTGTTAATACTTTCAGCTGAAGTTCATCAAAGAGGCAGAAACGTTTGTTTACATTAAAAATTTAGAATATTATTATTGTAAAGTCCTTGATTAGTAGCGTAATGCAGATTGCATAGACGAAGTTATTACCTAATTTTAAATTTAGATTGCACCAATGATCAGTAAACTATCTAATGCAATGAACATTCTATTAAACGCTGTTATAAAAACCTCATAGTAAAAATCCGTGAATGTTTGCACGTAAGGTAATCGAAATTGGTTAGATAGAAGGTAAATCAAAAGAGCTGAGAGAAGACGCTTTATGATCGAAATTGGATTTCGTTGATACATTGTCTTGATCGGAACGCAAGGCAAACTATACAATAATACTGGAAATATCTTAGAGAGAAAATTAATTTTAACGGACAGAATTTGATACTTTATAACCTAATTAGTTTTTAACGAGATTCATCCAATAAATTAATTGTACTGAATAACAACATCTAGCGAAACCCACGAAAGATAGAGGCAGGAAATATGGTACACACCTTCATAATGCGCTCAAGAGGCTCACGAAGGAATGACTATCAATTATCTCCATAGAGTTTTAGAATGTGGTAGATAAAGAATACGAGAATATAGTGTACTGTTTTTCAACAGGAAATTGCGTGCGAAGCCGCGGGCAGCTACTAGTGTATATATATATATCACTATAACAGTTCCGGAAAAGTACGTTGGAACGGCCGATTGAATGTTTAAGTGCACTAGATCCAGTAAAAGGTGGCTAGATCATAACTGGCGGCTTATTATCGTTACGGACAATTCTGCATTTTTCTTTTGTAAATAATTTTTTTTATACTAAACCTTTAGTTAGTGTACAATAGTCAGTAACAATAAATAGCTTGAACAAATATGGCAAAGAGTTCACAAGTCCTTGTCCAAATTGAACTTATTGATACATAATTTTTAAGCTTTGAATACTAATACATTTTACAAGTAAAATGTGTGCGTTGTGAGCCAGCTTGCGATGTTTGTGACCTCTAAACTAATAGGGAGTGCCGACCACCTAGCGGACTAATACGTTCCATTTTGGAACTGACAGTGATAATGATAGTGATAGGTTAAATCCTGTCTGTAACTGTAGCACTTTTTATCAGCATCATAGACCACATTTTGTATCACCTGTCCCTATTAATCTGTTTGATAAGATCCTCAAACAGGTCAGTGCCTCATGATTAGGTCAGAATAAGGCTTAAAAAGAGATTACGCTCTCCTAAATAGTAATTAATTTATTTCTGAACTCTATATTTTTATACTAATTTAGAAAGAAAATCTTTTGATACACGTAAGTAACTTCCATTGAGGTTTAATATTATTACAAATTTACTTGAGACTTTCTGATTAATGTAGAAAATGGTATATTTTAATGTTATTGCGGTAAAACCTTATGTTAACAGTACTACTATGAGGTATATAAACGCAAACCGAAATAAGCCTTACGTAAATTTTGACATTGCAGCTCTTTTATGCAGTTTTTATTTAGGTTTTAAACTTAGATATCTATAATATTTAATAACACGTTATATGATTGTGCGTTAACGAATTTTTGCTTGTGTATTATTCTTGTCTTGCCACTACCAAGTTGTAATCAATATTGCCCCGAACAAGCTTAAACTTACTACATAACAAATAGACTAAAGGGGAAGAGAATACTACACACCATCCGAAAGATAAAACTTATATAAAACGCTTCAATATCCTAGGGAAATTTTAATCGATTATAAAAGTTTAAATAACTCTATTACTCATGCAATAACTTATGTAATTCGTTCCTACTCTATATTAACTAGTAATTTATCGACTTTAGATAAATCAGAGTGAAACAACTGCAAAGTTTTAACAGCTGCTTAGATATTTTTAAAATCTGGTTTTATAACGATTATCTTCTTATTGATCATATTAATTTTAATAATTGTAATTGTAAATACAAAATAGTTCAGCCCATAAAAGTTTTACAAATTCAATGCAAAGTTTTTAATTAATTATTAATAGTTTATTCCAATAGTTTGTAATTTAAAGGATTATTTACCTACAATGTAAATATAAAATAATACTATAAATTAAAATAATCATGATTGTTTAACAGGCAATGTTTGAGCAATAATTATCTACCACTTCAATCAGTGTAGAAAGAATCACACATTTCATTTGCGGATATTTTAAAAACCACATTGACAATGTTTTTACCGTTTTGATTTGTTTATAATTAGTTGTTGACAATAAAAATCTTTAATGATTCTATCCTAATATAAATCTTTTATTTATTTAATTTTGAATCCCAACATCTGTAACTCTTACAAACATAAAAATAATCCTAAGAAATATGTAACATCTAAGAATATATAATTTTTGACAATATATTTCGTATATGTGTTATTTATGGATATAACATCCTAATATATAGTTTTAACTGTATAATGTGTATTATGAGTTACCCAAGATATTTTTAGTGCATAGAATAAACAGTGCACTTATACGAACGTCATTATAGGGTTAATAAAATATTAGAATATATGTGCTAATCTTCAATTGTTTCATAAATGGATTTTATTTAAAATATAACTAAAAGAAACCTTTGTACATTGGTTTACAGGTCAGTACATATTTCAATGGTCGTGTCTGTGATAACTGCGGTGGCCTGTCAATCCGATCTGCTTGGAGAATACGAGTTACAGGATACAGTGTGAGATAAGGATTTAATTTAAAAACTTTCAAGTAATTTTCTCCACCTTTAGTCCAAGAAACAGATAATTTAGTTTACTTGCAACAGTAGTCTTTCTTAAAACATTATAGATTATTTAAAATTTACTTTAATATGGTACAAAAGTGTAATGAGGAAATAAGTTACTTTTATAAATATTTTCCCAAGGAAATGAGTTAATAAATAAAATAAACCATTACTAAATTGACTGAATGAATTATGTTTGTGTGTTTATTATTGGCTGAGTGGCTAAGCCTTAGAGGTTCTGGAATTTTTTTAAATTTTTGTATATCCGCTTGTATTATTGTCCGCATTAAATATCGAAAAGGAATTAAATTATAGACTTGAAATTTTGCATGAAGCTTCATTTCTACATAAGAAAAACTGAGCTTGATAATGGTACATCTCTCTTCATAGGATTTAGCTGCGATTATGCGAATATTTTTATATTGGTTTTACTGATAGCCACGATTGTTAAGACAAAATAGCACAATAAATACATTTGTAAATAATCAAACTACACTTACTAGAAATTTTACCATATTACATAATCACGTATGTAGCCTAACACAACGATTTTATTTCAGTGTGAATTGCAGAGTTTTGTTATTTAAAAACTGATATGAATTCCAATTTAATGAACAAAGATTTTAATATGTCACGTGGCATGATATCTCGGAACAGATTTCATCTGCAGACATAGAATTTTAAACACAAAATTTTGAACAAAATCATAATGAAAATTAGTGAGTTGTTGGATGTATCAATAACGCACTAGGGGTTGTAAAATTGGAGCCACAGATACTGGAAACTAGAAAATCCCTTTTCAGGTGAGCTAGGTGGGGTACTACACAAAAGAGTGTGCTGAAATAAAATATTGTCATCAAATTTTAACATTAAGCTACCGCTCTTTTAGTTTTTTTATTCTTTACAATAAACGTGCACTCACCGAGTTACCATAAAATGATGTTTTTAGGTTATTTAAGCTACGAGTGTTAATTATAACATGCTTGAATCTCTTTTTAGGGTATTGAGATTGTACAAAGATTAATTTATTCTCCTATTATCTCATGGCCATTATGGTAACGTGTAAGACAAATAAAAACATATTTGTGCCATGAAGTGGCACACCCGAATCTGACTCGTTGTTTCTCTCTTTGAAACGACGATTTATGCAAAATAAGTTAGTTCGTTTTCGAGATACCGTGTGGACATGCAGACTGTAAAGAAACTCTTAAATCGTGGAATTATTAATATAATGTATTCTTATGTAAATTACATTCTGAAATATAAATTAAAAATATAATGTTAAATTGAGAATCAGTATATAAATATAAATTTAACATTATATTTTTTATTATATATATATATATAGTGAAACATTAAAACTGAAACACAGCTTATTTAGATTTAGTATGTGTTCTTTTCTTGACGGTAAACATAAGGTTTGAAGTCACTAGTTGAATGTTAGAGAGGTGCATTATTAAAAGATTAAGATAGCAATAAATACGTTTAGGAGAAAGCAAGCATAGACTGTATTACAATTAGGGTACTCTGAAACAAAAACATAACCAAATATAATTAGGTTATAGTCGACTTTCAACCAAACTAAGAAGCGATCTAGACTTAATTAAAGAAAGCAATAATAAATTAGACAATTATTTATGAGTAGGAGGGGAGAAGGTGTTCATATGGGAGATGTTAAAATGTATATGTAATAGTACCAACAAACTTACCGGATTGTCTTCATCCGGAATTCACCCCACAGATTTGCACTAGGGTGCCACCTCTTAACGATAGGGATTTCACAGGGTCTTCAAAATTTTGTTGTCAATTGAAAGTAAAAGAGTACACAAAATTAAGTACAATAACAATTCAAAAATTTATTTGTCAGTTTAAAATTTTAATAAAAGATGAGGTTTTGAATACCTTTTTAAATAAACAACTAAAGTCTTAGAAAACACCCACGTAAAAATGCAAAAGACCTTTTGTGGAACGATGTGTTTTAAGCAAATGTGATATACGGTGGGAGTTGGTGGTGAGCTAGGGGAATAAATGTTCGCCTTCGATAAAGAGAGCGGCTTAATTAACACATTTTTAGGTTCAGAACGATATGTGTGACTCAGCAAGAGAATGCATGTATATCAGCAGAGTGGACAGACTCGAGGAGATTGTTTATGGTTTGGTTTATTCTGACCATGGGAACTGAATACGGCTAATAGCTAACTTATCTGACCAATAAATGTATAGAAAACTATACATCCCAATAAAGCATTTGTTTTACTACATGTTTAAGTACTTAAAGGATTCAAGTATTAATTTGTACGCTATCAAAGTGATCAATTACTGAGATGACGTCATTAAAGCTGTCTCTGTGTCAGCGAATTACCTGGCTGAAGTAGATAACATTATCTCTTTGTAGTATACGATCACTTGTCACGGATTTTGCTACCTCAAAACCACACAGTTTGTTGGTCTTTACATGGTGGATTATAAGGGTTTGCTTGTGCACCACATCAATCGAACTAGCGAGTTTAGTGGTTAGCTTATTAGTGAATGTTCGAGTGACCAGAGCTCTCCAAGGCAGCTATATGAACCTCAGACGATAAAATAATAACGACGATTAAATATTTGCTTACTGTTGTTATTCATTTATAGTTTATTTTTTATTGTTATTAATAATTTTATAGTTTACTTGCACTGTTATTGTTTATCTTTTTTGTTTCTCCATTGGTGTTATATCTTATACAGTAGTGTATTTAAGTTAATACTGTCACTAATTTATTATATACTATCACTAATTTTTATTATAATTTATACATTCTTATTACATTAATTATACGTTAATTATGCCTAGATTTGATTTAGAGTCCAGTTGCATGTTTGGTTTGGCCCTTTTCATAAAGTATTATTTAATCATCTATCATAAGTTTATAAATGTAAATTGGTTTTTTGACCGTTGTAAGGAAATAAGTAAATAAATTACCAACAAAGCAGAAAGGGCTATTTAGGGCTAGACAATCACGCTTTGTTATTTTAACATGAATTAAAGCCATATCAGACTATTTTTTATCTATTCAGTATATATTCAATTTCATACTTTCCTTTCATTTAAGAAATAGTGGCTGAGTTCAAAGAACGTTTTGTTTTGTCACAGACAGTTAAGAAAGCAGATATAAGTTTATAACAAAATGTAATTCCAAATTTTAATTTAAAAAATTAATTTGTGTCTTTATATCCTCCATCAGAACACACGGTATTTTTTTTAATATTTCGTACATTTTACATTTGAAAATGATTGAATGTTAATTTTTTTCAAAAACGAACTATTAAAAGACATATTTACCAGTAATTTAATTCACAGTGAATTTTTCTAACTATTTGTGCTATAAAGTACCTTTACATATACGTTGTATGTTTTTATATTGCATGTTTAGGTTTTGTTCAGTCTAAAATGAAGTAGGTTTAACTATCTATTTCTATGAGTCAGGGAAACTATTTAGTCACGTTCCATTGAAAATAACGCAGAACTTTATGATCAGGAAAATACTATATAAATTATATATTCAATATGTAAGAGTACATCTACTAGTTTAATCAAATAATTGACCTGGCCACGATAGCGGCACACATTTTGGAACTAAAAAAGTAAAAATCTATTGTAATTTCAGATAAAAAAATCTAAAATTAATTTTTACATGTTGTAGATTTTTAATCTGTAATATCGGCTGTAGAATCACCTAAAACTTAAACTTTTAAGGAGGTGTGCTTAAAATTCCCAGATGTATGGGTGGGTACATTGAAAAATAAATCAGTTAACATTTTAAGATGAAAGGTTTACCTTAGATTGGCATTTACATGTCTAGTAGCACTGATTATGGGTACATAAAACCTGTTATTATTCACAAGAAGGCGATATAATAAAATACTTAGAGTAGCTCTTAACTAACCATAATTGCAGAGCTAATTGGCCTGGGAGTAGGGAAGTAACTTAATTGAAAGATTTTGTTGAAGATTAAAGATTAGATACAACACCTGCAGTTTAAGAAGCTGATAGGTAAATCTACATTTGGACGATTGCTCCGATCAGAGTTTGCCCTCTTACACGGACAAGCCTTGAACGGTGCTATCTTCTTCTCCCTAAGTGAAAATAGCTAAAGTAAAGATTTTTTTGAATATCCCGAATAATTAAAATTTAATATATGAGCATAAAATATTTAAAGAAATTAAAAATAACTCCATTTTAAATTCTCAATGTTGAGTCATTCATTTATAATAACAGTGCTTATTATAATAGCTTAAAGATAGCAATTTTTTGAGGTACATAATTCCATTCAATGTCGACCAAGTGTTCCTACAGAAAGTATTTAGGAGCCATTATTACTCCACTCATAATAACATTTCTGAGTTTGCATACAAATGATTTTACAGCGAATATCTAAACTATAATACTATTCCTAAGCACTTAAGATACATTTGTGACGTTAAAAACCATTGGGTGGATCGATGCATGCAGGTATCGAATAAGCTGACCCACAAATCTGATTGTGATTTATCATAACCAGTGTTAACCCAAAAACCGACAAAATGAAAAATGACTAAAATACAAGCCTGCGTGATGATAAGTATTTTATTATAATTAATAAATCCGTGAATTTTTATTACAAAGAAGCTGTACCATAACAATACACAGATGAGATTAGAATGAAAGAACACGTTTCAGTATGGGTTAAATCCGTCAACCGGATCGACAGTACTTTACTCTGTTTAGTGTAAATCGTGATGATAAACGCTTAGTGTAGTGCTCAAAATCTAAATAATATATACATATTTTGAATATACAAAACTAATATTGGAATAAATGTTTATTGATATATAAATCATATCCTTATTTTCAAGTAGTGGTCAATAAACTAATCTACAATTTCTAAAAATTGGGTTTGATTGTAAAGCGCATTATGATCCAAACTCGCCCTCATTACCTTTTTCTTCTACCCTTCATTTAGGTTCGGGCTTGAGAAGACTACCACCTTTCTTGGAAACTGTCCAAGTAATTGCAGTTACTATGTGCTTTGTGTGCTTTATTTTTAAGATTTATTACAGGGTATTACATTTATTTTTGAGACTATCTCAGAACTTTGTTGGAGCCATTCCAGGAATCAAGAAGGATTGTTATTCCTTTTTTTGATGTATTGAACATAAAGAAAACACAATATTTTAAAGATGACACTCTAGTTTTCCTCTGAAAACTGTGTTTGCTGACATTTGTTGTATTCTCAATGAAGTAACTCGTAAAAATTAAAGTTAATTCTACAGTTTTCAATAATTATAAAGAAAGCTGATTTGTGTAAAAGCGTTCCTCTACAAAACACACAAATTTCTTTCTTACAAAAGTAAATTTCAAAAGTTATTGTTAAAAAAGTTTTTATCTGAGAAAAAAAGAATTACAATTGTCAAAGGGAATGCCCAGATGGTTAAGTATGTATTAAAACAACTTGGTGTGTTATGAAATGTACGATGTTATAAGGTCTACCTGTGTTATTATTCCACGACTTCTATTTTAAATTTCTAGCCATTAGTTCCTTGGATATTATTCACCCAAATAACTACTGAAACTTAATCCACGTGTATTAGACTGGATTTAAAATTATGTATTCAATGGACCGTAATTACATTGTTTTTGTAAATAAAATTTTCTTTATATATCATATTTAAATTATAATAATATTAATTTACAAAATGCTTTACTCTATTTTTATGTAACTTACAAAAATTATATATCTAGATATGAATTAATACTTCACTATTACTTATAAAAATACTAGCAATCTCCACCCTAACATTAATTAATAATTGCTCATGCAATTTATTTCGATTCTCTTATTTCACACTACTTATTATTAAATTCTTATTAAAATATTATTATTAAATGGACTTTGAAAGAATATGGATTAATAGTAGAAAAAAAAGGAACTTAAGAATAAATATTTAATTCTATGTATAAATAACGTATTTAACTGTAGTTGAAATATTGTTGATGGTAATATTGTATGTAATTCTCAATATTAATATAAATTTAAGTTCTTAAAATGTAGATTAAAGCAATTTGAACAACTTGAAATCAAGCAAAGCAAGGTTATGTTCGTAAATAAAACTATTTGAGCTAAGCTAGTTATTCGCTTAGACGGTTTTCAGGCTCGACAGATATCCTCCAACAACAGACACAATAAGACTGACCACTGAACCCTCACTGGAGCTAGGCTCGTTACTCGTTGGACGATTGAGGATCTCATCTCTCAGTCAGACACAATCTCGTTAATAAACCATCATCAAAGTCAAAAATTTGATTTTTTGGTTAAAAGTACGAGACAAATAAAATATACACTATAACTTATATGTTGAAAAATATTCTTTTAGTAATTGAATTCCTATAAGAAACCAAAATGTAACCCACTAACAGCAAAAGTAACAGGGTTTCTTAAAGTATTAGGAGCAAATTCAGAAACTTCCTGCAAGGTTAGTACGTCCATGCTGTTTGAAATATATATTTACGTAATATGGAGTAGCCACACTAAAGCCAGTGCCCTCGTTATGATCGACTCATATCGTTAGATATGCATGGGCACGCTCTGCCTAGCTTACGTTGCTCACCGATAAAACCAAATCAATACAAAGATACGATTTTCCCGGAAAGCTTCGGTTTAAGTTGCCATTTTCAGAATATTAACGGTTTAATTTACCTTTACAACGCTTTCTTACGACATATTATTGGAATGACAGCTTCTGTTCTATTACTCTGTGAATGAATCAGATAATATACAAAAACAATTAAGTTTACAAGGGGAATAATGAGCATCAAAAAGCTATGAAAATCTGAGTAACTTTTGAAACTTCCTTATACGTCAAAGCCATTACTTACTCCTAAGAGCTGTCTAGAAGCAAGCGGTAAATCACAGAGTGAGGTTGACAGAAGGTTGCTCAAGCACCTCATAATGAGGTCACTTGGTGGTAGTACTAGCCTTCTTGACCTCTATAGATTATTTCATACTTTTTTTATTTTTAAAATAGATAAAAAAGTTTCTTTGTGTAGTGGATTTTATGAATTCTTCGTTTAAAGAAAACAATATTAAGATAGATTTAAATGAGAGAAAAATGTTTTGCAATCGATTTTACGGTTGGAATAATTGTTTAACAACATTTTGATTACAGCTCTTTAAGATGAGGTTAAAAGAAAAGTGGTCAAAAAAGGACACGATATTTACGCAGTATTTTAAGTATTCCTGAAGGAAATGAAGTGTTTTTTTGTATATAAAACGTTTACTTTCTAACGGAAAGCAAGAATGGTGAAGAATAATTTCCTTAATAATAACTATTTAAAAACTTGTACTTGTTGAATAACTCATGTACATTTTGTACCCAATTTATATTTTTATATTCTGCCATTTTAATTTATTCTGCTAACAATTCTTCATGAAGTGGCGCAATATTTTTTTTCTTATTATACCAATTTCAAATAAATTGCTCCACTTTTAACAAAAAAATCTACCTTAATCGCTAGTTGATTGCGATTTTGATTCCCTTACGGTAGTTTTTTTTAAAGAGAGGCACAGAGATGTAAATGACAAAAGCTTTGAGACGCTGCAGTATGAGACCTCTCCCTCCTAAAAAAAAAAACAATAGTATTGAAGATACCGATTTCTTCGAAGCATTCCGGATGTTAAAATCCAAGACTTGGCTCTTCGGTTTTTAACAGAAGTAGACTTCTTTGAAATCACTGTATCAAACTGTTTGTTTGATTAAAAGAAATTATCTCTAAATCGGGTCGGGTTTTGGCCCTCTATAAGAGAGAGGTGTATCTACAAAACAGAGATACTTTGGCAATTGTTTTTCAGTGAAAATAACAGTGAAAATACAATAGGAAGATAAGGGCGGAGGAGAGGCCGGTGTTCAAGATTATATACACAAGAAACAGTTATATGTACGGATTATCTGTTAAATAACCTTTAAATAGTTACGTTATATAAACCCAATCGAAACTAACCACTTGATTTGTCAGGTCGAAATAACTAAGAAATGTCATGTAAAGTATCACTATATATTAAAAGTGTACCCTCTGTATCTGTTTTTCTTTTACCTAAAAAGGTTATTTATTCAATATTAATTAAGTTATAAATATTCAAACTTTGCCAAATGTTTAATCTAGTTAAGGCTTTAAAAACTAACAGAATACTAATCAAAGTTTAAAATGGCATCATTTAAGTAATCAAACTGTAATAAGTCAAAAATAGAATACTGTATACAGCATTTATGAAAATAGTCAAATATTCTTTACTTTCAGACAAACATTTTGATATTATGTTTAACTGGCTACAAAAATAACAAACAACTATTAAATGGTGTGAGTATCTACATAAATGTTTATACTTTGAGTGTGCTATTCAGTCTATTCAAATAGAAGCCATAAGTCATTACTATTGCCATCACAAAATCCACCTTTGGATACAGCTTTTGCATCTACTCTTAAGATCTGATCTATTTTACTCTTTATTGTAACCCTCTCTCACAAAATAGGTATAGTATGCTAATATGTGGTGAAAACTCTACGTTTTTTTTCATAAATATAAATATAAATGCAAACATATAATACAATATAAAACTATAACAAAACTATATAAGAGATATCAAAATAATCATTAAAAAAATCTCCGTTTATCACTTATTTAATTTTACAGGATTTCAGATATTTCATTGTAATATTTTGTGAAATATTGTATGTGATGAAAAGGTAACTTACTTTAACATCTCAGCTTTTCAATAACCGGTGTCCATTCCTCTACATCTTTTGGTTAGACCACACCAAAATCACTCACACTTCTCTATGGATTTGTATAAGTTTTATTATTTGTTTGCTATCTCAGGCATTTATGACCAAACCCTATACGATTGTATTCTGTTGTTTGATATGCACTATCTTGAGGGAAGTATTTTTAGCGAGGAAACACTGAATGTATAGGTCACGTGCTAAAATTATTGCCAACTATGAGATAACTCTAAACGTGGTTCAAAAGAAATTCTTAACCCATTTACAATTAATTTAATGCCCTTAAGAATATTGTTTTCATAAATAAGCGATCAAGAATTCCTTTGTCTTTTTGGTCTGTGCTATAATTAATTTAATACATTTATATCTAATAACTACCGATAGAAAAAACTAAATAGTTCATTACTAACCCTACATCTCTTTAAATGTTATGGATGTTACTTTACTTATAAAAACTCTTTTTGACGTGTTAACGTCTTAAATTAGGTTGCGGCTCGGAGTCACTCATGAAAAAGTGTAACGCCCGGTAACGTTACGATGCCCGTCCAGTGGGTCCGCCGCACGGGATCCGCACGGGATAAAGCAGATAACTGTGGGTCCGCCGCACGGGATAAAGCAGATAACTATGTTTATTCGTGAAAATGTGGAGTGCTTAGATTCGTCAATTACAACAACTACAACAATAAAGGTAAATAATTGTACACTGATATTTCATTATCGTAAACTATGATTGATTAATTGTTAGATTGACACAAAAGTTGAGAAACTGAGTTTATAGGTTATGTCATACTATTGACAAATGTTGATAGTGTTAAGTAAATTATCAGTTTAAATCACTCTGCAATCAATCGTAATTCAGTCGATTGAGAAGAAACAGCGCGTATTGCTAGTCAAACATTTAAAATAACAAATTATAACCTCTAACCTGTCATAACCGTGCGACCAAACAAACGAACTAAACCGACCAATCACCACGCGCGGAGTTAGAATTTAACTGTGTTTAGCAAGAATTTCAAATTCCAATTTTAGTAAATGTTTTTATTCAACTTTACCATTTACAATAACAAATTTTAATTAATTTCAAATTATGTACAATGTTTTTAGTAAACAAAATATATTTCTATAGTTAAAATGTTTGCAATTCTTATTTTCATTCAATTCCTTGTTCCTATTGTGCAATTTAATAATATTCATATCAATAAATATTCTACCGAGAAAAAGACGTTGTCACGTAAAATCTTCGCCCGTAAAACCGAATTTACAGGCAACCATAATTTTTTTTTTATATATCATTGATACATGCCACTAAGTTTGTTTGCTTTAAAATCTTAAGGGAAGTTTTACTTATTAGTATGAACATAGTTCATTTGGTTTTTAAAGGTAGTAGGTGTAAATGCAAAATATACACTTCGTTTCTATTCAATAGTGAGAAACAGTAATGATGTGAATGTTTTATATTAACTAAGTTTTTACACTCCATGCAAATCGTGTATTCTCCTTTATGTAATATTCTGTATAGTAAGAGACAATAATGCATTAGAAAATAGAGATTATTATTTTATTCAATTAATTATAGATTTCTTACAAAATATCATGTATGTGTTAAAATACGATTCCTACTGTAGCAACTTAATTGAAAAATGAATATTAATTTTTTTTAATTGTTTTGTACGTGAGAATACTTGTATGTTAAACTTATACTTGTATGTTTGTGTGCTTAAATATACTTGTCTGGCTGCAAAATGTATCAGCTGGTATACACAAAATATAAAAAAAGATTATTAAATTACTTTGCTGTGAGGAAATTTGTAGTTTATCAGAAGCTTTAATGCAGGATATTGAAACATAATACTAGGTTTCAGGAAATTGGATCACGAGGACGGTATCCGATGAGGCGCCACGTCTCGCCGCCGGTTGTTAGGGAAACGTCCAATCTACTGTCTTAATATAGTTACCATTCCTAGATATAATGTACTAACAAGTTCCTATTGACGATATTATGTGTTTTAAACCGAACCTATCTCAGAGTGGTTGGAACATTTTTATTCTGGTTATTCAAGTTACTATAAATTTGTTTATACATTAATTTACCCATAACCTTCATAATTCAAAGGAAGGTGTTCATTTACACTACAAATACTCAGATAAAAATCGATTACGACGGTCATTACGATTAAATGTAGTGGTATACTAAGATAATAATTAAATCGGATTGTAGGTATGAATTCTGACATCAACGTTCTCTCTATCTTTGTTTCTAACAAAATACGTTATCGTTATAGATCTTTTTCGTTTTCTATCAATGGCAGTTGTAGTTACCCTAGTGGGATCCTTAATAACTAAATACTTAACTATAATAACTTAATAACAATTTGTCTTGGTCAATTTTTGTTTTTGTTTGCGCATAAAAGGTCTTTAAAATGAACCATGTCATCTTGAGAAAGGCTTGCTGCGTTAAAATTGACTCGATAATGAGTAGGTTGAACGTCTAAACCCAAACCATGAGTACAGTCTATGTTTGGAGCATGGCCATTGTCAGCATACTTTGATCGCTTTGCCGGTCTTTCCTTTGCACTCAATTTCCGGTGTCTCCTTCCTCTCTTCTGGAATAGGAGAAGTGTAGTCACTCATTGTACAAACAAGTATCAGTCACTTTCACTAAACAATGCAAGCAACGTAACTAAAGAAATAAAACAAATACTGCAAGAATAACAGCGTGTAGGCTATTCGTAGTGTTTTCTTCTGACTTGACTCAGAGATAAACAAAAGCAAGCGCAAAGAAAAATATCCCACACGAATAACACAAAAATTCCCAAGTATATATAAATACTGTAACAAAACTTGTAAATACTGAGTTTTGTTAAAACGTATTTTCTGAAGATACTCAGTTTTGTAAAAACTTGTTGATTTAAAATAGCTATAACACTGTAGATAATGAGTTAGTTTTGGTTTCATTTGAATGCACTAAACGATCCAGCATATGTTAAAATAGTTTTGTAAAACCTCCCCTCAATTAGCTTAAACACTCATTTGGATTTATAGGACCGTTTAAAACAATAATAACCATAACGGTACCATATAACCGACTAATTAATAATTTGCAGTTTAAATAATAGTTCTCAACATTTAGCAAAGGATTGTTACGAAATGTCATTATGGAAAATATGAAATAAATACTTTGTGGTAAAAATTCACTGTTAACCAACCACAGTTAAAAACCATAGTACACCAATAAGCAAAAAATGTTAAAAGTTTGCAGTTTTAAAAACTTCTTATTTCAACATGATTAAAACCATTGCACAAGACTCAGAAAATTAAGTATGGTTTTGTAATGATCTAAATACCTCTACCTAACTCAACCTACCTATATTTATGACCTATTTTTGTAGGTGGTTTAAAAGGGAAAGAAAACGTAACACGTTTATATTAACATGTATTAAAATTTTCTTAACAATATACAACGGTAAAATTTTGAAGAGTACAACAAAGGGCAACTAAACCAAATAACCCCATCGAATGTCTTACTTTGACATACGATAAAATAACATATGGTGCCTCATAGTTACCTACAGGAGCAATTTTAAAACGTAAGAACAATAATTTTACCTTTGATTTTTACCTTTTTACCCCCTAATGTTAGGCAAAGAAGAACCAATGTACGAATGTGGGTTTTACTGTTCTAGGACCCATCTATCAGGTTATAGCACAGAAGAACAGACAGATAAACAGCATCCCGGTTATACAGTAAGTTCCAGCTGGACTGGCATTTGTAACGACTAAATAATTAAGACAAAATCGTTGCAAATCTATGTGAAACCACATGGAAAACTTGTTTACATGCTGCAAGAAAAATATTAAAATATCAATTATAAAACTTAATTCCTTAAAGAAACCTATCATAAATAGCCATTCTTCTTTAAATTACAGATTAACATATAATTTAAATTGCAAAGTTAAATCGTTCAGCCTTAACCATCGTTCAGAAGGAAAGTGATTGCTCTGTGTGATGTTACCTAAATGCTGGGTCCGTCGAATCCCCTCATTATAGTGCCAGTGCCTCCTCTTCAGTTTATTTTTTCTGTTCCTTTCGTTGTTTTTTATTGTATATTTATATTTTTATAGTATTTATAGTCTTTCTGTTAATTATATCAATTGAAATAGTAGCCCTATTCACTGCTCACTTAATCTCTATTCTTGTTATTCTTACCTGATATTTCTATTGTTGTTAGTATATATATTATAGTTTATTTCTTAATTATTATAAAAACTGCAGCCTCAATATGCAGCAATGTTGACTCAATCCCAATCTAGTTTATCCTACTATTATCTTAGATTCTTTACTTATGTTAGCCCTTTTTATATCTTTTATTTACTGTTTTTTCCTTCATAGTATTTAATTAGTTGTTGTTATTTATTATTTTGATAGCTCTCCTTAGACTCTATGTTCTATGTTCTATAGCTATAAAGTATTTACTAGCCTTTACACTTTCCAGTCTTGTACAGTAGTTGCCTAGGTTGTTTGCTAGTCATGCCTCCTTATTGTATGTTACTATTTACTCTTTGTCCTGTTAGCTCCTAACAAAACTTTAGTACATCTTGTCCATAGTTATTTTTGGTGTTTTTTGTATGGAATTGGCGTTTGCCGTTGAAATAAATAAATAAAAGTTAAATTAAATTTACATAAATTAAGCACTTTTAAATTTCACGGAAAGTAATTATGAATATTACAAAAATGAATTATAAAGTATGAAACTCGAATATTATTTAGTATCTATTCGCTCTCAGGAAGCAGTAAGGCGGCCAAAATCTCATAACTCACTGCATATTCTCTTACTGTATCTTTGAATCTCATTACTGCTCAGACGAATTTTCTACTTCGTTTAGCAGTTATTTTGTTAATATTATTTGTGTAGATATAATTACAAAAGAACATTATACATGCACCTTCGGAAAAACTGTGTTACATATATTTCGTTGTTGTTCATTTCAATATCGTACCCTTAAATCGATAAATATTTGAAACAGCAGAAATTGTTACTACTAAAACATTTCACCTATAAAATAGTCTCTTTACTTATCGTGTCAAAACTTTTGAATACATTTTATACTAATGAACTATTAAAAATGAATTGGTGCACATTTTTAAATTTATGTATACAAATATAACATATTAGATAGGTTTTTCCAACTCGTGTGACAGCATATATATTTTTTTTTTTAATCATTTCATGAATTTATATTACATGTTATCTAGAACTATATCATGCAGGCCAGGTCAAGTCAATTGTAAATTTGAAATTAGACCCTCCCTTTGCTAGCGTTTCATTGGACATCATCTAAATCATTCCACCAAATAAAAATAGAATTTTATATAATATATAAATTTGTTTTGTTTATTAAACAAGTGTTGCAGTCATTCTAGGCTTGTATCACTTTTAAGGCTAGGCAAGTTTTTAAGATTCAACACGGTGACGTTCTTCAATTTTTTTTCTTCAATGTGTCGAGATAAAATGTTTAGGCCTAAGATAAGGATTGTTGTATAAAACAATTAACAAAATCTTGCTAAGAAAATTGTCGAAAATATTAATATACCTAATTCATCTATACATTTTCAAGTCCCAAAATATACGATTTCAGTTCAAATAACAATGAATCCCAATTTTTTTGATTTTTTTTGCATACTCTACAGGTGATATCAAAATACCCTGTAGGCTTAACTCATTCCAGTAACCTACTTTGTTTGTTTGTACTACAGATCCAGTCTGACGCTCGTAATTATGATAAGTCATCTCTGGCCGCCGCCATCTTGTCTTAGGCGCGCGATTTTCATGACTTCACGTGCTCTTAACTATTGATCTTATGTAGCCTAAGGTCAATCAATACCCAAGTCATAGTTGTATATGTAGTGCCAACAAAAAGACTTTAAATAACAGCCAATCAATTGCAAAGCTAATTAAAATTGTTAATTGTTATTGTTAACCTATTGTTACTAATTTATATTTGATTAGGTTAGTTATTTTTTATTCTATTAAAGTTTTATTTAAATGTTATTTTTTCTGCTTTGCAGTGTCACAATATTGTTATGCTAATCAATAATAATTGTTACATTGTAATACACAGGTTTTTTTGTCTTTCTCATATTACGTATTAAACAGCGGGTTATAAGTTATATACATATTTGTCATCTTGATTGTATTACATTGTCATAAGATACTGTAAAAATGGTGGTGGAACCGTTGAAATCAATAAATAATTGCAGAGTAGCACATGTTTGTAGAACGTATGCGACTAAGTCAAAATCTATTAACAATTAGTTTCGACACAATAAATATAAGCCCTTTAAGACCTCAGTGATCAATTCAGCTAAGCTCAAGGGGTTATTGTTATCAGTATGCTGCAATCTTCAGATGTATATATTTATTCTGTTTACACAGGATTAAATTATTGCTAGCTCATTTCAGATCTTGATACATTTTAATTGGGTACATTGGATTTCATTGGCAAAGATTACACGAAACTATGATCACGATTAAGTAAGTCTGATATTTTGGATGTCAAAATAATGTTTAGTGAAGGTTAATTGACAATTTACCTGCTTATAGTAAGTAGTAGTAGGTAAATATGTTACATAATTAGTCTATTTCAACAATACTGCTGATAATATAAAATAGTTAAATTATAATTTAGAAAGTAGGCAGTTATTAGTTATTGAAACATATATTTGAACGGAAAATATCTTTATACACTGCTTGTTTTTAAGTAGATTACATGCATAACATGAGAAATATGTTTGTAGTGAAAAAATATTGCACTATTTCTCATAGTGTAATGTGAAGCATAATCGTCCAAATACAGTAAGAATTGCTCTTTTAATGTTTATGCATTTTAACTTACAATCTTCAATGCATTAACCATTTCATTACGTTTAATTTTATTAAATGTGTCCGCCTGCTGGTAACAAACTAGAGGCGTCCCTCTATATAGCATCTTTCTGGTAATATGTGAAATTCCAGGTCTATTTTCGGCAATCAGTGCTGCTCCTTTAGTGTCCATATACTGCACTGTTACATATATTTCTAGTTAAACAAAAAATAAACGTGACGTTTAGGTTTAAGTAATAGAATTGAGCCTAAAACACGGAACCGATTTGTATTTGAATACGGAAAGAATAAATTAATAAAACAAAAAATAGGCGATAGTTAAAGCATAAGAATTGAGATTTAAAAAGTATAAACGTCATGAAATATCAAAAAAATAGTTGACGAGAGGAAGCTCTACAAACTCTCTGTTCCGTTTCACATTAGATTCACCTAGACTGTAACATTTAGTGCAGTCTAGGTGAAGAGGTATTCTCATTGTTTCATCTTGTGCACCTGATGAGAGAATGAGAATGACTATGGACCTCAAAGCTGGGTAACAACTTGGCAACACCGCATGATGCTTATTGAGTAGTGGAAGTACACTAGGCTCCTCCTTCAATGGACTTCATTTCTGGTACCTTATGTAGGTAAAAATTACGATGATGTAAAATTATTTTAATAAATACGGTTTGCTTTGAAATAAACCCAATAATTCTGATAACAAATAAATATTTAGTAGAAATAATTTCCCTTAAACATGAATGCAATCATGAATGACTACAGGCTGAGTATTATACAGAGTGGAACGGATGATTGTATTTACATCACTGTTGGGGAGGTGGTATCCAGAATAACCTCATATATTGAACGATAAAATCACATAAGCTCTGAAACGATACAATCCAATCCGATCAATTTACAATAACTCAATTAAGTTTATACCTAGTGCTTTATTGCTTTGAATATTTGGTCAATTTAATCAAAATTGATTGGTTCTTAAACAGATTACATAATAAAAGATAAAGATATAATAAAGATTAAAAATTTGTTTATTTAAAAAATTGTCAGTATAAGAATCGTTAAAATAATGTCCCGAATCGTTTTTTTAATAGTTATTTAACACTTATAATTAGCAAAACATATATAACTATTATCACATTTTCAGGGAATGGAACGCTTATATAAGGTACAAAGCGGATCACAGTCTATTATTATTAAACATGTCATAGCCTACTCCGATTGTAGGACTGTAGGTCCACGCCTAGTTTTGACGAGGGTGGCTAACGTCACTTTTCTGCAGGGTAGGACAGTTAGTCCACGGGTGTCGGCGTGGACTAACTGTCCTACTTTTCAAAACTGACCTGGCCGTAAAATAACTTTTCTACCTATGCTTAATCTTCATTCTGTGGAAGAATGTGAGTGATACTTCCACTAGACACGCACAGCGTACTGCTTAGGTGGTAAATATAACAGCTTACTGAAACCAAAACTCAAGGTATCATATATGAAGTGGGTTGCTATTTGGGATTAAATTTCAATAAATTCAATACATCTCTACATTACTATCTGAGTAATTCGGCAATATCCTAATGAATGATAAACATCTACAGTCAGTTTGTTATAATTATACCTTATCTTGGTCCATCGTTAGTGTAATACGGTATATGCGAGTAGACACGTCACTCATAGTAGGCAACACGTTAATTGAAATGGATAGTTGATTGTTTTATTATTACTGTTATTAATTAAAACTACACTTTAGATCATATTTAATATATCACATTTATAATTGTATCAAATTACTTTAAATATATAACTATAGATAGGCAAAATATTGTATTACCTTAAATAGTGGCTCTTGGCCTATAAACCAAAATTTCTCTCTTGTCTTCAGAGACATATTAGCTTACACAAAATAGTGCGAGTATATTCGAGTACTAACATGTATCAGGAGGTAAGACGTTATTAAAAATTAATCTTTTAAAATAGGTATAACTCAATTAGGGAGATTTGTTGATTATTTGTACTAACAACGAACTTTATGTTTATTAAAAAACAACTTGCAGTATGGACAATTTTACAAAAGGTTATGAAAACTAATTATGATCTCTTATTAACAATTCTTATTTTTGAATTACCAATACATGATTAATTACAATTTACAAATAAATGCTGAATTGGATAGTAACGCTAGATTAACCTAAAATGTAAGTTAACTTTCGACTTACAAATTGAGTATAATTCTAGAAGAAAATTACTTTACAGACGGATACTCTTATTGAAGAAAACATTAACTTATACAAATTTAATAAGTGGGACTATTGCCCAAAGTCCAGATATGTGATAAATTAAAACAACGTACAGGTATATTACTCATATATGTATTTATATCCATAGTGCAATTTTAAAAGGAGGACGATTAACCATAAAATAATATTTTTCAACAGAAATGTTATGAACATGAAATTTATTGCATCTTTGTGTGTTTTGTTATTGTTTAGCGCTAGAGATTTATATGTTAGTCTTAAAATAAATATTATATCTCTATTGTAAGTTAAACTGTACATTTACAAAGTTAGAAATCTTGCTGATAAAAAAAACACCTGTATACCTATTTTATGTAACATGTTCTGCTCAGTGAATTGCTATGCTATTTGGTATTCACGGTTTTGCTAGGACAAGTTTAATCCTGTCATTATATAAGTGCTAAATCACAAACATTTATGACAATCCAAGTATTATCTTACAAAACTGACATCATATTTTAGCAAATTTTGGATTTAAACAATTGTATCATTACATTTACAGCGAAGACAGATTTAAAGGCATTTGACCTATTATATTTTAGTTGATGATACATAGGTGAGATGACATGCCCCTTTCATATTAATCGTACATGGGAAATGTTTATGTGGACATTAGATCCACTGAAAGTAAATTAATTTCTAAAGAAGGAAGTCCTTTAAGCATTGACGCATAAAATAAACGTACTTGCACCGGACACAAGAGATTTTTAAGTTCCATTCAAACTTACAGTTGCTATTCATGGCTATATGCCGCTACAAAATATTTTTAAGTTCGCTCAAACCCCGGAAAGACAGTATATACTATTTTTAGTTACTAGCAAGTTACCAGCGACTTCGGCCGCAATAAACTATTTAATAGCTTCTTAAACCCTATTAGTTTTTATTTCTCTTTAAAATAAATCAAAACGTTAAAAATTTGGAACATCTTACTTAGTTAATAAAAAATGCAAATGATGTAAAAGTGTTGAAAGGTCACGATTACAATTCATGTTAAAACTAGTAGTTCCCTGCGGTTTTTTACACAATTTAGATGGCTGTCGTATGAGCACTTCTGGTTCGCATAATTTATATTTCCGAAACCAACGTTGAGATTTCTTTGTTCCTACGATCCAGGAAATATGTCTAAAAGTGTATACTTATAGTGATTGTAATTTATTCCTGGCTTAATATATTTTGTGTCTTAGTTCGCTTTGTTACTTTGTTTACTCGATCAAGTTTGCGTTTTAGAACAGTCTTTAAATTTATAGTAAAAGTTATATAGTAAATGCTTCTTTGATATTAGCTTTACAGTACTCACCAAACACTGCATACTTAATATTTGCTAAAGTGTACAATTAAAAGTAGATTTTTATTACCAAAACTTTTAATTTTCTTATCTGAATATTTTTCTTACTATGTGTTCAACAATGGTTGCATAAAAGGTTAAATAAGTAGTGGTTACTATCAAGCTAATTCTATGCTTTCAACACCAAATATGAAAATAATGGTAAAATTATTATACATATGATTGTGCTATCGTAAAATAACATTTAAACAGAACAGTTTAACAGACTCGTATTATATACAATTCTTGTTCTAATTACCTGATTTTCCGTGCATTTTACGATACTTTAATACTTGTTTTAAAAGACCATTATAATCGTTACAGCAATTCTTAAGTTATAATTGGTGTATTACTTAACAATATACACTTAATTAAGAAAATAAACCCGACTTTCATTTATGCATTTAGCTTTTTGTTTCATTCTTTCTGTAGCTGTATTCTGCAGCTAGTTAGAAAGAACTAGTAAAAACACAGTAGCCTAATGAATAATAGTTAAAAGATATAGAGTATAGATCTCGAAACATCCGTTCAAGGACAGTAGAGTGAGTACGGCGATCCCCTGTCAAACCCTCGTCAAAAGAAACCCGTGAGTCGGAGAGTAGGTCCACGGTCCCGTCCTGGGACCCACTGTCCACCCCTTAAGAAGTAGGTAAGAAATGCTTCCGGCAGTTTTACGAAGTGGACCTACAGTCCGTTTACCAGCCTACTCCATTACGAGTTACGTCAATTGAAAACTATACAAATTGTCTTCACCGTCTAAATGACTTAGCTCCCATTTAATTGGCGTAGAATCTATAGAAAAAAGTATCTTAAATGAGTGTACTAACTTTTATACTGTAACATTGATTTGCTTTTGTTATGTGTATTTTCCACAAATCTGTTGCTTGTTTCTGGTTATCCATGTGTTTCATAAGAACAAATTCTCAGTTGAATGATAAAATTGATACTTTAATGTATTATAAAGAAAACTTATAATAATATAGTGCATAACCTGTAGTGAAATTTATTTGCTATCTTTCAACGAATAAAAATGTTATGGTGTCTATCTGGTTTAGCCGAATCTAATGACTTCTTAACGAGCCAGCCCGTGTGTCTAACGTCCAACGTATATGTATATAAAACATTATGCTACCAAAACATACTCATTTATATATATATATATTTATACACACACACACACACACACACACACACACACACACACACACACACACACACACACACACACACACACACACACACACACACACACACACACACACACACACACACACACACACACACACACACACACACACACACACACACACACACACACACACACACACATATATATATATATATATATGCTACCAAAATATACTCATTTATATATATGTATATTTATATATATATTTATACACACACTTATACACTTATATATATATATATATATATATATATATATATATGAGTATATTTTGGTAGCATAATGGTAACGTTATAATTTTTTTTACACCAAGAAGTGACGCATGTACATTTTCTTGCCACAAATTTAACTTGCATGTTAACTTATAAATTTCGTGTATTTATTAAATATGAACTATGATAACAGACATCTCCTTCTTATGTGTTTCACCCATTCATTACACATAGTAACTGTCCAAATCTGCTTTTGATATGCCTAAATGCTACCAGGTAGGAAGTAACTGAATTAAAAAGCCAGAATATCTGTTAAGTTATTGAACGAAGACTAATATTTATCAAAGGACGAATAAATATTATTCAATTATTTTAATTTATATCTCTCTGTGTCAGAATATATCATATTTCCTAAACGATATCATAATGTCCTTAAGACAGTAGTTTTAGATAGAGCGTCTTATCTACTGCATGTAGGCTAGTAACAACAGATCGCAATGATAAGTAAAACTTATCATTGAAAACGTGTTTCTATTACAAAACGGGCGCAGACTATTAAATACTTATTCTCCTTCAAAAGTTTCATGGCTTAAAGAAGGATTTCAGAACCGTCAGTCAAGTAGACCAAATTGCAGACACAGTGACACATTTTCTGTTTTAAAGTGTAGGCTATTATGTGTCGAGGAACGCTTAGCTAAAAACTTGCTACCTAATGTGAAGTTAATGGAAAACAGCTAAACGTGTTAGAATCTAGTTTAAATTACTCATTAATACAGGATGATGCTATTGAGAAAGCAGTGATCAGATCCAGGAGACCTCACCCCACAAGGATAAACAGGTCCCGTTTCTGCTCAACAACAACCAATAATGCAGTCTGATTTACTTTTAATACCCATTTATAAAGCAAATAATTATGGTAAAAGCCAAACTATGTCTAATAAAAATATTTTGCATAACTTAAACAATCTAATAGAGCGTTATATTCAAATACTTAGTAAGAAATGGTCGAATAACCAGAACTAATACGTTTATTGAAAATGTTAAAACTTAAAAATGAAACCAGCCCATCTAAAATTGATATGTTAGCCTTGTTACATTGTTATGGAGAAGGTACCTTGTAACCTAAAATAATAAAGTATAAGTTTAACAAACCTAATGATATATTTAAGGGGTGTTCAGAAATGCGTGTCACAAACTACTATGTCTGTAAGGACTGATAATCGCAAACAAACAATGCCATCCAAACATTGATTGATAAACAGATCATTTAACCTAACAGCCGACATTTTTTATTTTTATTAAAATAAATTATTATTTCTAAGACTAATTAAGCTGGAGAAACCAAATTTGTCCCATAGATGTTAATAGATAAAAAAATAATAAAATAATTGCAATATATTTTATTCATGATAAAGAAATGACGCCTATTGATAACGTTTTACGTAAAATAACAAAAACATCAATATGGTTATAAAAAATGTACTTGACACCAACTATTAAAAAAATTTAATTAAAATTCCAACAGCACTTGTTTCTACGCAATCCGCCAATGCATAAGCAAGCGCGACTGATTTAATACAGCTGGCGCCTACCTAAAGACAAGACGTTTGCTGCTCCAGACTTGAAAAAATGCGTACCTTAAAAGTTGCCGTACTCGCATATACATTACATTTAACACGTACCGCTGGAATTTTGATAAATTTTTTAAAACAATTCTTATCAAATAAATTTTTAGAAACTATGCTGTTTTCTTATTTGACTATGAAAGTTTTTACAGGCGCCATTTTGTTAATAGTTAAAAAATAACACATTCCAAAATTCTCATATCTCTTAAAACATATTCCAAATCTGGTTTCTTTTACTTTGCTAGTTTTAGAGATAATTATTTATTTATAAAAAATGCAAAATTTTGACATTATTAGACCTGTGTTTATACGACATATTTGGTTTAAATAATAAATAATATTAACCAAAGAAGTTTGTGACACCCTTTTATGAACAACCTGTAATAATCAGTGCATTAATTTCTAAATGGCTACTCAAAAGTAACAAATAGAATTTGTATTTAGACCTCACATCATGAAAAGTCTATTAATATTGCCCATTTCGCTCGTATCCTATCATTATTATAAGTTAAAAAATACGACTACGTTTCGAGGACAGAAATATACTTTCTTCATCAAGTGTAAGTCCCTAATAGATAACGTACGATAAAATATGTACTAGCAGTTTTGACACGTGAGTAAAAGGAAAAATTGAAGTTCTAAAAATTTAGTCCTGTATATTTGTAAATATATAAGGTAGACGAATTCCCCTACTATTCCTGCGAAGTAAAATTCATCGAATATTTTACTATCGTGTTCAAGATCGGCAAGATCTGGGATGGTGAGTATTGTGAATTCTTTTAATGGCTTTAGAGAACAGTCACGAACTGAATTACCTTTTTCAAGAATTTTCCAGAAGATACATTTATACATACACTTCCAGAAGTACGCCTTTGTACTGTTAATGCTCGTGTTAAGTTTATAAACGTATAATATATATAATATATATATATATAATATATATATATATATTATATACCATATATATATATATATATATATATATATATATATATATATATATATATATATATATATATATATTATCGGGGAATAAAGGCAAAAACAATCATGCCAAATAATACTAAGCATTGAGTAAATTACAAAACTCATAAATATGCCCATGGGGTCTTTGTTTATTAACACAACCTCTTTGCGAAGCCGTGGGTAACTGCTAGTACACTATAAAACAGCTTCGCTATGTATTTATGCTAAAAAGGTATAATAAGTTGTTCAATGTTGTAGTACATACACAATACTGTTTTATAGTATAATTTGCATTGAAGCTACAAACATTACATACCTTAGTGAAAGTTTTTATAGTAACAAGATGTAAATGTATCATTTTAGGGAATATTTAGGTATTTAAGTCAAATTTACAGGTAATAAGTTTATGTTATATAAACAGCAATCGCCCATGTTTAATTATTATTGTAATTGATTAATTAGTCTATAACAGGTTATTTACTAAAGTCATCGAAAATACAATACGAATCAAAATATTATAAGCTTTTAATTTCTATATATTAGTATTTAAATTAGATTTTGTGAGAACAACGATAAATAATACAACAATAAATTGTCAAAAATACTAAATTTGATTGTTCACGAGAAACGCGAGAGATGGCTTGATTAGATTACGTGATTTTTATCAATATTGCGCATGCAATATTCCTGCAATATTTTGTAAACATGCCGTATTAAGCCTTTTAATGTGGAAAAATTATTTTACTCTTTGGTAGAATATTTTTTAATATTCATTTCATTTAACCACAGGTTAATGACATGTTGATCTCTTTTAAAAGCTAATATGAAAGAAAACGATTTAAAACACACAGTAACCAATAAACCTTTTGTTCAACCTGAAAAATTGAAAAGCCTGATGTATTTATAACCATAAAGCATAAAAAAGGCTGTAGAGATTTGTAAAATTATAGCAAATATTCGTTGAAATACAAGGAAGGTAACATTTTGAAAATAAGTTTGTGAAAGAAAAGTTGTAAATATTTTTTGGAATATTTTTAATGCAAGAAAATGAAAGATGATAACTTTCATGAAACTTATTAAAAATTTAACACTAAGCAACTATTCAACATTGAGTTAAAGTTTTCTATATTACAATGAAAGGATTTTACTTTTAGATTACAGTCTTGAAAGTAACAACACTTACTTTAACCATTTAAAATAGATACAGATTACTATGTTAGAAAAAAAGTAATTTCATTTAAAAAATTTTTAACTGTTAATTGTAAATCTATTTTGCATACAGTAATTGGTTCGTAATGCAATGCAGATATAAAAACATAGCTAATATCTAACGTTACTGCACAATGTGCCAATGACAAATTTAAACTATTAAATATCGTATAAACATAATGTATAATCCTAAGTGTTATTTATGAACAAGGGTTATACATTAACATCTTAGGTTTATTTGCACATAAGGTAATCAAAATTGGTTATTTTCTTAAAATTGTGATATGCCTTTTACACTGGCTTTCTGAAAATTATGAATAAGTACTAGTAAAATATTAAAACTGGATATTACATATGTTTTTACTCGTAGACGATTAAAATGTATTAATTAAAGTAGTGTTTATTTATAATCCTTTTAATTATGTAGGTGCAGGGTTTTATTATGTTTTAGAAGATGTATATTGTTCTAAATAAATAGAGCGATACCTGTAAACTCTTTGGTGAAAGAGTAAATATGTCTACAGGGTGGCTGGTCATCAGTGTTACAAAAGGTTTTGGGTGAAATTGCAAAGTAAATGAAGGGTAATGATGCATGTAAGAGGTTACAAGTCAAAAAATGGCTTCAAAAAGAATTATTTTAATTTTTTATAAAATAACCATGTTTTTAAACTTATTACAGCAATTTCTCAACTACCTGTAAACGAATTTGAGTAAAGGACGTAATTTTCGTATTCTAAATTAAATTTTGAATAGGAATAAGTGAAAATTTGTAAGGATCAATAGTAAAAACCCCATTGTTAATAGTTCCAAAGTTAAAAATTTAAGTATCTGTTAAAAATAAAAAAAATGGTCTATTGTATTTTTCTATATACTGTATACAAGAAGGTAGCTAAATATTTAAAACATTCTGCAAAATTCTGTAATTAGTACAAATGTACAACGTGCAATATATTATTATTATGCACAAAATTAAATTATTCTCAACAACTAGATCACATGTTTGTTATTGTCACACACACACTCGGTTGCGTCATTATATATATGCGCGTGTTATTAATGAAGTTGTTACAACCAGCCTGAAAGCCGGGTCTAGGCTACGCAAATACCATTGTACCACTGGGTGATTAAGCTTTGTCCTCATTGTACCTGTTTTATTCCTTCGTAAAGCTTTTTAAATATGTAATCTTGAAGACATTAGATATTTGGATGACTACATCGAAGAAGGTTTACTTCTCACTAGTTTGTACCTTCAATTTTAACTGACATTAAGTACAGAAAAACTAAAGTATCACTTAAATCTAAGTAATCTGATACGTGCTCAGGAACGACAAATCATTAGCCACAAATGTCGAGATATTGGGGTGCAAGAGTAGATCTATCTGTCTAGACTGATGTAGATGTTGGAGTTGGTGGGATTCCAATGGAAAATTTAGGCGTTAATCAAGTCGAAACGAAAAATTCAATTTCCGCAGACGTATCACTTATTTCATCACGCAGTGTCCTAACTGTATTATGGTAATAAGAAATAGGTTGAAAATTATTTCCTAAAGTTTTTTGGTACAAAATAAAATAAAATATTTGAAATTTTAACCAAATTCTGAACTCTACGGAATATTAATTATGTACCTAACATGTTGATTCAATTTCTGATTCAGTATTAGACTACATAAATGTAAATTATATATTCCCTTTGTAATAACATTAGTGATAGAAAATATTACTGATTAAATCTAACTAAATATATTCATTTGTATATTTAAAGAAAGATTTATTATAAACTGAAACTAATTTATTAGAACATTTTATCTCTCAGGGGTTACAAAGCAAACTTTGTAACATAATCAGTAGATACTGACATGAGAGTTCCTTGTTAATATCAGGAGTGAAACATGGTTGGTAATAAATTTGGTTTCTTTCCGTGCATGGTGGAGTGACCTACTCACCACAGGTTGTGATATACTTGTACTGTGTTAGTTTCACGTCAAATGTACAGTTGAGTCCGTTATCGAGATTCACTGTGGATAATAAGACTGTATAAAGGTTGAGCAACATTCTATGGAGGGACTTTCCCATTACTATACCCGTTATTCCATAAGTAGTCTGAAGTAGAAATAACGTTTCGTGCAAACTTTCAATTCCAAAACTAATATCGTTCTTGAGATATCCAGCCACAGGAAAACAGACACACGGGTGGATAGACAGACATAAGAAGAATGTTGCCAGAACTAGATAAAGTTAAGCAAATCATACAAAACTTCAAGTTTAAAATTGTATAGGTAGAAATGCACCATCATCAAAATTGTTCTTGTTTATATAAAAATAAACTTATACAATGGAGTATTTATACGACACGATTTAGTATATTTTATAGCATGTAACTGTTCTATAATCCCCTCGACACCATTGTGGTTATATCGTATACAGTAATGTAAAAATGTTCACTAACGTTCAGCCAAATCCCACGGTGTGACATGCACGTTCGCTGAACTCGATGTTCGTCATATAATAAAGAAGATGTCACATGCAAAATTTCAAGACTCTTGGTAAGTTTTGATCAAGATATCGTCGGATAGATAGAGAAAAATTACATCTGTCCGTACCCTAGTGAAATGGTCTTAGGTGTCGGCCAATAGCACTAAACTACTTTAGATTCGTACAAATTTACAATAGGTAAAACAATTAACACCAATTCTTAACTTAGTAGAACTACAATGTGAATTCTGGTAACTGTGCTTTTAATACCCACTTTATTATGATAAATAACCATGGAAGACAATTAAATTATGATAGTATTTCAAAATAAGTTAACCTCTTTGCATACTTAAGCTTACATAAAGTTGTGTGCTTATATAAATCAAATTATGTTATTTGTATTTCCAATTATTGTTTGGCATTAGGGTGTTATATCTTAGACCTGGTTATCTGGGCCTTTTCCACCCTTATAGCTAATAAATTTCATGATTATGACCTTCAGCTACTGTACAATTTGAAAATTATTACCATTTATATTTCAATCCATTTGCAACAAGTACAAGTAATTTATATTTTACTATGGAATTAAAATTAATGAAACCTTTGTAATGTGAAACCAACTCGTATACAAATTATTGCAAAAACGGTACTTACTGATTCATTCAGATAACAAATTTACAACTTTTTAGTAAGGCTTAACATAGACACTATTGTTGGAAGTCTAGTGTTTTCACCTCTATTGAAGCAACTTGAAATGCATAGGTAAGTAAGTAGGCTATTTATTTTTATGGCCATCACTGATCTTAAGCTTGCTAGGTTTTCACTTGGAATATTAACAGAAGAAACAGCTGATCATATTTTGTCCAGTAGCTTGGTACAATAAATAAGGAAAGTAAAATATCTTAGGTCTAATTATTATTGATGGATTTGGCATCGGAGAAATATTTTTAGACTTAGGAAACTATTTGAGGTTGGATTGAAATCATCCCCATTTCCCCAATTACAACCGATCCAATTTCACTATCACGTTAATGAATTTCTTTAACAAAATACAATTAGGAACATGCCCATAATTCATTAGTAACTGCATTAATTTTTGGTCCTGATATTTGAAAATTTATTAATTACGTAAAGGTTTACCATTGTTTTAATTTTAATTGTTCAAAACGTTTTGGGTAGATAATACAGTAATTTTTCAAGCAGGAACGTTTTCTATTCTCCACAAAACTAATTTCCTAAATAATAAAATATTTTAAATTTTTTGTGATTATCAAATCCACTCATATAAGAATTGATTCAACAGCCAATATTTTAAAACTAGGATGGGTAAGTACAATATTTTCACAAATACGTGATGAAATTAAAAACGGATGTAAAAGTATTTACTTGAAAAGTACTATTGAAATTATATGTGTAATTCCATGAGCAGACGGATCTTTAAATTTATTGTTGAATCGTTAATATAGTAAAAATATCTTCAGGTAAAATTTAAATAAAAATATCCACAACATGATTCTACCCTTATTATGAACATTAGACGTGTAACAAAATTCTGGGTATAAACAAGAGCTGTGGTAAAAGATACGTTTAACAAATACCATTATTAATTATAATAAATAGCTGGAGTGGAGATAAGAACTTGTCTTACTTCATGGTGTTTATGGTAAAATAATTTGATATTTATTCAAGAAACTAGGTTACATTTTCCAAGTAATTTTATTAAGCAAATGTAAAAATTAACTTATATTCTTATTTGCATGGATGGATTTGTTATTTTACATGGTATTGTATTATTTATAATGAATCATATTTATTTAAAAATAATTCAAAAATATTTTTTTTAACATATTTCAAAGCAATTCATAAATATACAGTTAATTTTAATCCCATTGGGAACTATCTTTATACTGGAATATTCTATTCCTACTCATAATATTCTACGATTTGTATAAGAGTGATTTATTTAATTTATTACGATTAGCAAAGCTTATCGTTGAATAATAGATTGCCGTGATAATTAATTAGAAATTAGAAGCTAAGTAGGAGGAGAGATGACACTAACGAGGTAATTAGAGAGTTGATGTCGGTTGAGAGACATCTGGTGTCCAACAGCTTTAATATGATTCAAGTCCACAACAAGTACTCCCACTTCTAGTTTCTGAGGCACTAAGTTCATTTTCTGGGTCTTTAAAACATTAATCCTCGACCAATATTGTTGAAGTAGTTCATACCTACAAGAGTCTCTTACAACAGATACATATAATACTAATTATAATTGAAAAAACTCGTGTACCTATTAATTTATTCACACCTAAAATAAGTGCAATAATTACATATAAAACATTGTTGAACAAAAGATATTAAACAGTTTATTAATGGCTCTCAATGGGCCGGAAGAGTGTGATGGCTATGTGTGTCACTCGTGGAATTCATCTGAACAATAGTGAACTGTTTTACTTTGGTCTTAAGACTAACCATGATGTGAACGTGAAATTAGTAGGATGAGTATATTTGGAAAACTAGGGCATTGTGCAGTTTTAATAGGTGACAAAGTAACATATGTAGCTATATGCTTGAACATTTTCATAAATCTCAGAAAATCCTGATAACCGACAGGCGATGAGGCAAAATATAACTTTATCATAGCAAAACCCTATGAGTTCAGATCATGATTGATCAGAATAATTTATATTAAAACAGCATGTATTGTGTATGAAGTTCCAAGCATTGCATGGGGCTCATTTGAATCTCTTTTATATTTTCAAACCAATAAAACTCTATATTGAACAAAAAAACTTCAAGTTGTCGAAAAATATTTAAAAAAATATTGTATTTTTGATTAGTTCGTCGATAGTGCTTTCTAGTAAAATTGCTCCAACCAAATCAGGTTAACTGTGTGATGGAACCATTATTTAAGGGGAGGCGGTACCCCAGAAAAATATTTTTTTCACATTTTTTTTTTTATTTTTTTAAAATGTTAAGCGGCTTTTTCTGCACACAATGATATATAATACATGTATATTTGAAAATTGTAAACCTACAGAAAAAAAGTTTTAAAATATGCTTACATCATGTTTCAGGAAGAAATTTGTGACAGCGCTTGCGTTTATTCACACATGTACTATTATACATATGACCTTTTATTTTTGTGTGCTATAATTTGCTTTTGTTGTGTTGGCAGGCCTGAACTAACTTCTATTTCATCAGCTTTGAGTTCTGCTTCTGACTTTATACTGTTTGTTTATTGTTTTGCTTAGTGTTTTGGTGCTTTGTGAAGTGATATAGTGAGTGTTAGTTAGTAATTTATATTTATTATTGCTAACAAGATTGTTTATGTATAAATATGCCTCGTGTTAAAAGTAGTTATGCTAAACCCCGTAAAGGAGTTGGTGGTAGGAAAAGAAAACCAGCCAGTCCTAACCCTAATGAGATGTCAAAAGATGAGTCTACCCCTAGGCCTGAAATGTCAACACAATCTCAGTCAAGCTCTTCAAAGAAAATAAACATAGATAAGTATGAGATGTTTAATTGTGATGAAAACTATGACAATGAAATTATTAACATGCAAATTTTATCAGATCAACTTTTTAGTTCATCACTTTGTAAAAATTGCAAGAAAAGTGGTTTACAAGTGCGTGCTGCTCAACATTTTGGCCTGGCTTTTGAGATGGAGATTTATTGTTGCCATTGTAAATATGTACATAAATTTAATAGTTCTAGGAATATTAATTTAGAAAAAAAGACTCTATTTGATGTAAATATTAGACTAGTGTATGGACTGAGGTCTATCGGGAAAGGTATGGCTGCAGGCAAAATGTTATGTGGCGTAATGAATCTTCCGCAACCTCCAACAAAACCGTTTCGATATAATAAATTTTTAAAAGACAAGGCTAAACAGGTAATGGATGAATCCATGAAAACTGCTGTGGATGAGGCTGTTGAGGAAAATAAAACCTTAGGTAAGAACGAACGCGACTTAAAAGTAGGTATTGATGGCACTTGGCAACGGCGTGGCTCTAGCTCTCTAAACGGAATTGTTACTTGTACAAGTGTTGACACAGGAAAAGTTATGGACATAGAAGTGTTATCTAAATTTTGTAATTGTTTGGACAAACAACAACATGAGGCTATTTGTTCGGCAAATTATCAAGGCTCGAGCGGAGGGTATGGAGTCAGCTGGAGCCTTAGCTATTTTTCACCGATCAGTAAATAAGTATAATGTTAGGTACTTAGAGTATTTAGGTGATGGAGATACAAATAGTTTCAAAACTATTGCAGACAGTAAACCTTATGGTGAAGTGGAAATACAGAAACTGGAGTGTATAGGCCATATTCAAAAGAGAATGGGGTCTAGGCTAAGGAAACTAAAAAGAGACTCAAAAGGCGTAACACTTTCTGATGGCGGCAAACTAGGTGGAAAGAATAGACTAACAGATGGCATAATTGATCAATTGCAAACCTATTATGGAAATGCTATTAGGAAAAATACTGATAACCTACAGAACATGAAGGCAGCGGTTTGGGCCATATATTTTCATAAACTTTCGACGGACGACAATCCTCAGCATGGCCTTTGCCCGTCAGGAGAAAATACATGGTGTAAATACAACAAGGCAAAGCACACTAAAGAGCCATATTCTCATAAGAACAGCATTCCTTCAGCTATAATGTTAGCCTTGAAACCAATCTTTCAGGCTTTAGCAAATCCTGACCTTCTTCGAAAATGTTTACACGGTAAGACGCAGAATGTCAATGAAAGCATCAATAATGTCATCTGGTCTAGAGTGCCAAAAAAAGATTTTGTGACATTGAACACACTTGAGTTTGGTGCTTATGATGCTATTTCTACTTTTAATGATGGCAACATAGCAAAATGCAAAATGCTTAGAGCAGTAGGCATTGAACCTTGCAAGAGGACAATTGACGCAATGAAAAGTTTTGACTACGAGCGAGTGCGACGAGCAAATTGTGCGATAAGTGACTTTGAAAGACAAGCAAGGAGACAAACCAGGAATTTAAAAAGAAGGATTGAGGAGGATTTTGAAGAGGAGCCTGCATATGATCCAGGAATGCACTAATGCTACGGTAAATAAATTGCATGTTTTTTTCTATAATTTTGTTATTGTTTACTCTATTTGTGGCTGGGTATAAGTTCTATTTCATAATTTTCTCTGTTATTTCTCTTATAAATGTATTCTAAACTCAAAAATGTTTGAAATAATATAGCCTAATTAATTTTTTTTGTATTATCTTTCACTCCGTTATGACTATAGGCCTAACCCGCATCGCGTTACTTTTGATATACAAATTTTCCAATATAGATAATTCTAAATATTAAAAGCATATATAGCCTATTCTATTAATATAAAGATCACATTTAATTATAAAAACCAATTACATATCATATATAGGTAAAAATATTATATAACATAGCTAAATAGGTCATTATATTCGTTTTTTGCGATTTCCCGCAAATTTACTTTTTTACAGTTTTTGCACACAAAGGTACACGTTTCTCAGAAACTACTTGGACAATCAACTTGAAACTTTTACACACATTTATATAGGTATTTTGGCACCTACTGAGTTTTTTTGAGATGCCTCCTATTATAATTAGGTACCTAAAAAAAATATTCTAAATTCCAAGTTTGATATTTCAATATGGGTTTGAAAAAAAAATCATAAAAAATTTATTTTTTTAAGATACAAGCACCAAAAAAACTCAGTAGTTGCTTAAATACCTATATATGTTGTATAAAAAAATTTAGGTTGATTGGTCCATTAGTTTCTGAGATAATGGTACCTATGTTAACATTACAAAGATAGGGGTACCGCCTCCCCTTAATATTAATTTATTTAACCATTATTTATTTATGTGATGGAACCAGGCTAAAATGAAACAATAATTTTATCCTTATAACTGACTTTGATGGAGTATGCATGTAAATGAATTAAGATATATTTAAAAGAAATTGGTTTAATTATATCTTTCTAATACTTAATAGTTTAAAGTAGCACAAAATATAAAAAATAATATTTTACAACTCTTTTTACTGCACTATGTCATCCTTCAATATAAATGAAGTTATTGTATAAAATAAATGTTACGTATCGGTGTTTTTACAACGAACCGTATCGAGACGTTCATATATTTGAGAACAGAGATGAAAAAGTTAGAGCAAACATTTCGTGGGTAAACAACTATTTTGTTACGGTTGTTTGGATAACAAACACAAATTTTCAGTAAAGAGCACAGTAACAGATAGACTTTCTTTTCCTCTTTTACTATCTAAATGAATTGCCCTATTTTAATTTAAATGATTGAAATTTACTATCATGAACAATATTCCTCATGAACAATGGAAAGAATTACACAATAAATTTGCAAATATAACAGAACACTGATATAAGTAAAGTAATTTATGTTTGTTTAATTCGTTAATTATAACTGTTTGTATTACTGTAATCTGTATTTAATGTGACACTATTGTAGTTATTTGAGCCATGAAACCTTAATTTAAAAAGTTACTCATTATGTGTAAGAAATGGTTTAAAAAATTAAAAATAGTTTAGAAAACAGTTTTATTTCATAGTATAAAGAAAGGTCCGAACCTTTACAAGTACCAATACAAAAATTTAGAAAAATTTCAAAGTTCCAGCTCAAATACTTTAGGATTTAGTCAAGGTTACATGTGGAGAATACAAGAAAATACCATTTTCAGGTGATAGCCTGCAAAGTTGGTAAGTGTAAGCATTGCAAAAAAAGTACGTTCTTACTTTCTTTACAAGTCCTCTGCTAGTATGTTTAACCTTCATTTTTATACTCTTCTGTTATCTGATCTATCGTAGGGCAGGTAATCGTTATCTCTGATTCTATCAAACTTTCACTGTTTGTTCGGCGTGATAATCCAGAGTTGGTAAAAAAACCTTGAAAGTTGTTATCACATACCCTTATATAAACATGAATACCTTCACATACTACAGACTCAATTCTTATCTTCGCATTAAATTTGGCTTTTGCCAACTTGCTGCGAATAAGAGTAAAGTATGACTAGTTGACATTTTGCATGTTTTGACTATATCAAATATACTTTACATCATAAAAAATGGTAGTTTATTATATTATCTTATTTTATAAACAAGGAACAGAAATTTTGTTTAAGTATTATTATAAAATAGTGTTTCACACTTTTAAACGCATTAAAGTTTAAACAATTAAAATTTGCTAAATGCTGCTTGAGGATAATTTATATCAAAATTATATATTTATTAATAATACAAATATAATGAAGTTAAGCCTTAAAAATAAAAGGTTTAAGTATATGTATTACACAATACCTGAAGATGAAATCACAGATTTCGAAATGTACATTGTAACAAAAATAAAAGTTTACAAAAAAAATTATGGTTGCCTGTAAAGTCGGTTTTACGGGCGAAGATTTTACGTGACAACGTCTTTTTCTCGGTAGAATATTTATTGATATGAATATTATTAAATTGCACAATAGGAACAAGAAATTGAATAAAAATAAGAATTGCACAAATTTTAACTATAGAAATATATTTTGTTTACTAAAACATTGTACATAATTTGAAATTAATTAAAATTTGTTATTGTAATTGGTAAAGTTGAATAAAACATTTACTAAAATTGGAATTTGAAATTCTTGCTAAACACAGTTACATTCTAACTCCGCGCGTGGTGATTGGTCGGTTTAGTTCGTTTGTTTGTTGGCACTGTTATGACAGGTTAGAGGTTATAATTTGTTATTTTAAATGTTTGACTAGCAATACGCGCTGTTTCTTCTCAATCGACTGAATTACGATTGATTGCAGAGTGATTTAAACTAATAATTTACTTAACACTATCAACATTTGTCAATAGTATGACATAACCTATAAACTCAGTTTCTCAACTTTTGTGTCAATCTAACAATTAATCAATCAATCATAGTTTACGATAATGAAATATCAGTGTACAATTATTTACCTTTATTGTTGTAGTTGTTGTAAATGACGAATCTAAGCACTCCACATTTTCACGAATAAACATAGTTATCTGCTTTATCCCGTGCGGCGGACCCACAGTTATCTGCTTTATCCCGTGCGGATCCCGTGCGGCGGACCCACTGGACGGGCATCGTAACGTTACCGGGCGTTTACACTTTTTCATGAGTGACTCCGAGCCGCAACCTAATTTAAGACGTTGTCACGTCAAAAGTGTTAAAAGGTTTATTTTTTATTGTGTTATACATATTTATAAAACACTTTTGAAGGCTACATCTCTAACGTGGTTTAAGTATAATTTTTTGTGTTTTTAATGTAATTGAGTTATAACAAGGTTATACACATTAATCAGAGACGTCTGAAAAAGTTTTCCTCCACGCAGATGGCTAACTTTATAATACTAGATTTTTAGATTTTAACGTGGGCATAATTATGCCCACTACTATTGTCCAATAGTATTCTTAACTATATTAAATACACATAAGATACAAACAAGGGCCACCGTAATGGGAACGATAATTGTAATAAATCGATGCTACGGAGTATCTGACCACCCAATAAAACGAAAGTGAGTTGGCGCACAGACGTATGTGCGTTCGTAACTTTTTTAACCCTAATATAAATAGAGCTCTTCTATGAACCAAGATGAACCTTTCCACCAAAATACAAGTTTTAGGACCTTTGTATCAAGTGTTATTGCACAGACGTGAAGACGGACACTGAGACAGGCGGATAGACGGTCTGTAAACCTTTAGACCACAAAGAACGTATGAACCTACTATCGGAATTATCTATCCAGAATCATCGCACAGGTGGAAAGACACACAGAAACAGACTGCCTCTTTGCCTTTAGAGGCCAGTATGATAGATTTAGTAACTACGAACTTTGTATCGTGAGCTACACCAGAGACGACGTGAAGGACGGACGGGAAACGATACGATTTCAAGAAGACCCTGTTTTTTCGTTAATAGTATGTCCATGTTAATCTTGGATAAATTAGAAAATTAAAAACAATCTACAGGATAGAAAGTGATAGCAAAACTATAAGAGTTGTTTATTCATGTAGACAACTACGAGTAAATTAATAAAAATATTGAATTGATTTACTATGTGCAATTATACTGTTATTTGATTAGTGTTTTTACAAGTTTTCAACAACTACAATTTAATACAATATTTAAACTTTACAATTTAATCAGTTAGTACTCTGCTGATGTATCACATAAATATTTATTGCTGCCAGACATCAGAACGGTAAACTTGGCCATATTTCATGGATAATAATAAGATCTTACATTACTATTATTATTGTTGAGATTTATATATAATTTAATTTAATATGCTTAGTCGAGCAGGTTTGGATGCAGATTCTTAAGCATCCTCCAATGATTTATGTACTCTAATAGACAAGTGAATGGGTTATAAAATTTAGAAGGAAATAAGAGGATAAACTTAATCCTATATTTAGAGCTTTCAGACAATTCTCCTTTGAGCCACCACATTCTGGATAGATTTTAGATTCTCAATCATAATTTTCTTGGTATAGTTTATGCAATTAAGTATAATATAATATTATGTAGGTTATATATTAGGCTTTTATTGTTCTTAGACATTTTGAACTCTTAAAATATAAGTGAGTCGTTTTCTTCAGAAACCTTTTACTAGACAAGTGGTCCCGTAAGAATTTGAGTATGAAATCTAAATATTTTAAATAACATAAACTTATTTTCTTGAAAACCGACTTCAACTTTGAAGTTTAAAGTTTAAATTAGTAAAGAATTTTTAAAGTGATTTGAGAAGGTATTCTTCTCTCTATCTACCCTTATAAATATAATTAATTAATTATTAAATTAGACAATTAAGTGCATTCGAATTAATAAAAATAATATGTAAAGGGATTTTGTAAAATTTGCGGATCTATCAACTATTAGCCTACTACTTAGCATTTCATGAACACTTTAGAAGAATTTGTCCTAAAAAAAGTAATTAATCATCCGTCAGACACGGTCGTATCAGAGCGGTTAAAGTGAGATGTTATTACATAAGTTAACAACCAATTGATTCCAGATATTATTAATATAAATGGCAACATTACACAGGGATAAATTATACCAAAAATAATAAGTAATTAAAGGTACATAAAGTTGTCACATTAAAATTTTTTTAATAATTAATTATTGTTTTTATTGTACTTACACAGTAGGATATCATGTGCTTACTGATAAGAAAAATAAATCACAGATTACTGTAAACCATCAAAATATCAACTACTAAGATCATGAGTAATTTTAATTAGCTTAAAACCTCATATGTTATATTATCTACATCCCTTAAAGCACAATGAAATGACGCATAACATGAAAGTAATGAAGCTGTGTTTGACATTAATCACCCACGGTACGCTGTTTCCTCTACTCACTAAAACAATGATACTTATGGATGGAGGGTTTATAAAAATTATTATTTCTATAGGAAACATCTGCAAACTTCATTAAAAATTAAAAAAACCTTCAACGTTGTTTATCAATATTATTTTTTGATAGATATGAAATAAAATACATTTATTGGGTAAAAACTGACATCAAAATATTATTTAAATTTAAATTAAAGTATCAAGGAGAAAATGATTTTAAAAAATATTCGTATTGAATAAGTATGACGATATTTTACTAACTAATATGCTTTATATACTTTAGATGTCACAAGCTGATATATGTTGACAGCGAATGGCCATCGCACATTCTGGAATAATATTATGTTTAACTATACTTCTCTCGATAAAAATATTTCAAATTAAAAATTTTACGCAATGTTTTTTGTCCCTCAGAAATGTTAAATTTTGCCTTGTTTTCTCATTGTACGATATTTGTTATGATAAATTTACTGAATATTGAATAATATTATAACAACCAAACATTATAACAGAAAAGTTTTGATAAAGGTACAGTAACATTATGACTCATCGTTTTACTGTAAAGTTCCTCATTCCTGTGGCGTATCTGTCAATTATCATTTCACACTCTCCAGGTTTCCTTTAAGATTTGGATGTTGGGCTACTATAAACTCCAACAACATCTTTTTATAAATATTGCTAACTAAGAGACACAAATACGCAAAGGTAGCAAAATGTAGAAATAAATCACTGTAACGTCGTTTAGTATATATATATATATATATATATATATATATATATATATATATATATATATATATGGTAAAGGAATCTACCTTAATCAAATACTCTTTATTATTCAGGCTTATCAGTCAGGCTACAAAGTTTATATATTTCGTCCTTTCCTTGGATGTTATATTTATACCAGATCATAAATATTATAATTAAATATGTTTTGTCCTAATATTATGTTGGATTTCAAAAATATAAAAACATTTTTATATTTTTAATGACATTATTTACTCCATTTACAACAATATCACCAGGTTACCTGTACCTGTGACAAACAAATTAAATTGATAAAGAGAAGAGATAACATTATAAGGTTGATTACGTTAACGTCAACCAGTGATCTAAAACCTAAAGTAAGTAACGGTTCTTTGTAAACGTTTAATTACTTGAACATCCTTTTCAGATTGAACACAGCTACGATATTAATGAACTTTATTAAAACTTTTTAATCAAGACAAACATCTGTTAAATCAATTTAAATATTTTTACAGAAAACTCCAATTTTTTAATCCCTTTTTCAACATTCGTATATTCGAAGAAGTTTAAAATTTATTAAGAAGTGGTATAATAAAAAATAATAATAGTACATGCGTTATTGAGGCACTAATACAATTAGTTCTCAAACTTTATAAAAATTTAGATTTCACATTGATATCTACCCTAGAGTCCAATTGGATTACAAAAACTATAGTAAAATTAATCTAAAAACAAGTCACAGTCCGCCTCCTAGCAAGAAGAAACCATGAACAACCGACGGATACCTAGTAGTAGTTGGAAATTTTCACCGCGGGAAAAAGTGACGAGAAATTATGTATGATGATGTTTTTTATAGATTTATTTCAGATGATACTCTTAAGAATATATTGTAAACTCACATTAATTATTTTAACTGTGTATTCTGTATGGTGCCTTATGTATTGGTTTATTTTGTGTTTTAGTATATTGACAAGCAATATAGTCTTATAACAAAAATCTTTTGAGTGCCTTGTCTCATAATTAAATCCTAAAAATTTGATTTATTTCCTTTACAAAATGAAACTCCCAATGTATTGCACTGAACATTCCAATTCTAACAAAAATTATAAATTCTCATTATTATAGCTTATAGTTTATTTCTTATTTTTCTTACTAAATGCTTTTTATATTGTCTACATATTTTCGTCTCAACTAAATTTACATTCTAAACACAGGTTATGGAAATCGGATTGTCATTGTTTTGTTCTTATGAGAATTTGTCTCGCAACGAGGTAGTGTGTTATTACCGCAACCTAGTATATTTTAAATAGTTATTAACCTGAGGAAGCGACAGATTTGCAGAATTTCGAAACGTGACATAGGTATTTTTATAAATTGGTATAATAAAATAAACGTTTAATAAATTGTTCTTGGTACTTTATTTTGATACTTGTTTTAATAACTTTATTACATTAGTTTAAAGAAACAATACGCAATTAATTTAGTAAATTTTTTCATGTAATAAATTAGTTAAAATGATGTATGATAAATTTTCAATTTTATTAAAAAGAAAGTAGATTTTTCTGTTTAAAAGAAAGGGCTAACCTAAATTTACTTTATGACCTTCGATTTCGATAATTTATAGTTGGCACTAACAGTGTCCACTTCAACTCTTACCTTCTAACAAGGATAAATGTTGAGATATTAGAAACAAATCGGCTTGTGAGAATCGCATTAGAAACCTCCATTGATGTCAACCTAACGATAATAACCGTCCATCATATTTTATCTTTCCTCTTTGAAAACGATAGTTTTTTTTCTTTTGCAACATGCTTCTGATTATTATTGTCTTGATAAATTATATGAATAATTCAGTCACGTTCTTAAATTAATACTTATTCATTCCTTATTGAAATCTCTAGTTAAAACTATTCAGCGCAGAGGTTTTGCTACTTTCATCCAACTCTTCAGTAATGAAATATGTGTGATCATATAAACAAAGGAAATATATTTGTACATTATTAGGTATATGACCTACATAGGATAATTTGAAACCTTTCACATAATTTTGGACAACCTTAAGTAACAAATAAAATAAATTTAACCTTTCACAGTATTACTGAGTACAATAAAATAATACTGTATCATTGGTCCCTCTTCTATTAAATAAGAGCCAGTAGAAAGGCTTACTAATCTACTATATGTAATTTGTTTGAATGTTAAGACAATCAAAATAGATGGTAACTATTCTTAGTGGACCATCTCCGAGGTACAATCATGACATTGTTTGACATTTATATGGCCTTTGGCGTCTTAGTTGCTGATCTTATCTCTATTGCGGATTAAATTGAAGAATTGTGGTTTATCTCATGGTTGCTTCAAGTTGGTACGGTGATATATATCTCTGAACGGCAGCAGGGTGTTTGTACTCACATGGAGTACTCAGAGTGACGATGTCACCCTAGAGATGCCCCATTGTTCTTTATTTCGACTACTGCCATTTTTTATCTATATTGATGACATAGATCCAACACAACACTCAACATCTTGCTTGTGCGCTGAAAATACAAAAAAAAAATTACCGCCTCTTTAAACCTTACGAAATAGATACCTGCGCACAATTAATAAAGTATGATATTGATTCGATTCGTTATTGTACCTGTACACACGGAATAAATTCAAATGAAACCAAAAATAGTAGTATATTAAATGCTCTTAAATAATTATTAATAAATTACAGAACTTATCAAAAATAATTTACAACGAACTAGTAGAACCTGGAATTGACTATCCACAAAACTTGGAATCTGCTGACAAGATTTTACTAATAAAAATATATAATTACTTGCCGTCAGAGTGATACTGGCGAAGACTCCAGTTATGCTTAATTTCAATTACTGTGACCTGATGAACAATTACATGACTGTTAACATTTGTGATAAAATTTGGTGTGTTCAGAGTTATTGTATTCGGTTCATCTTCAACTTATATTATCTATTACTACACTATATATGTACTTATTTGAGCAATTATCTGTGTTAAAATAAAAATAAATTGGGTATATTTATATACTTCATTCACACTACTTATTCTTATCTCGATCTAATTCTCAGCAGCTGTCCAAGTTATATGATCCAATCACCAATCGCTTAAGGGAAAAAGTCAGGGTCTTTTTGTCGCAGGCTCAGTGGGATTAACGATTGGTGATTCTTCTGAGGGTCGCACTTGAGTTAACTGCGTATAAGTTGAGTGAATAGAGAACGTAACACTGATAGGAATAGAATAGTAGTCGTTAACAGACTATTTATAGTATTAAATAAATTATAATGTATATTTTGGACCCAATGTGTAATTCATTATTAGGCTTAACTTCAAGTATACATGCCAAATCAAGTATGTAGTAGAAATAATCACACTTCATTTTTCATATTTGCGTTTAGAGATTAAGAGGCATAGAGGACTTGTTAGTACTAATTCCCCGCTTCTACAATAAAGACGAATTTCGTTTCATGTATACTTTAAAACAAAGAGTTACATATCTTACAAAAGTATTGCAATTAAACATCCTATGTAATTTTATATATCCATATAAACAAATAAAACCATTATTTGGATGATTTTCAGTTTTAGAATACGTATTTAGTGAAGAAAATATTGTCTTAAATTCTGACACTTAAACTCATCTATCTCAATGCAACCACTATACAAAGTCAAATACCCATACTGTGTAAACACATTTATTTAAACACGGATTACATAAGTGTGTTTAGTCCTTTAGAATGTACAATATTACAACTGAGAGGACACAACGAGTACGTGGTATTTTACAACCAACTACGCTATACACTCAAAGCCCTTGGTTCATAATTACATCTGCCACTGAATGGATTACCTCTCACTATATACTCCTCGCACTGTTCCTGCTACAGTCTAAAAATCTTTTACACATTACACTTGCTTCATAATCCAGCTGTAACCGACCATGTCTATACAAACAAGATTTTTGTGTTTACAATTACATCTGCCACTGACTGGATTCCAAATTATTTGTCACTGTTTTTACTTATATATCTGGCGTTAGATGTAGTAAATATAAGATTTTTTGTTAACAATACCTCGCATACTATTAATGTATAAATATAATGGTTTATTATTATTATTACATTTATAATACTATTACATTTAAACGTTTCAGTTTCTGAAAATAGTATGGATATATACAATATAGGCTAAATTTTCAACAAAATTATTATTTAAGACTTTTTAAAAACTTCTATCTCGCCGAAAGTTAAACTGTCTGAAGAATTATGTTTGTGATAAGAAATTACTAAAATAATTAAGGGAAACTTTGCAACATGTGTGTGTGTGTGTGTGTGTGTGTATGTTGTGTAACATTTAGACAATTAGGATTCCGAAGAACGGAATAAAAAATAACTTGGAATTTTTTAATTGTAAATTAATTGATGAACTACTACAATGTCACTAATAATTTATACGTATATTAAAACTTGAATTTTCTTGCTTTTACGTTATGGAATTTTAAATTAAAACTCACCATATAATGCATTTAAACATTTTCAAATAACTAATGCTAAGTTTAAACATGGTTTCACTTTGTAACCTTGACAACTGTTCAAAACTGTGACACCGCGACATTAGTATTAATGTGTAAAGGGGAAGACAACAACGTGCCAGTAGTTTATTTTATGAGTCAGCTCGTAGTTTGCTTCTAGTAGCTGACTTGGAGTAAGTTTTCTTTGTAAAGCTGTAATGACTCCAACGTCCCTTTCAGACTCAAGAGAATTACACAACTAATAAACTTTATTAAGAACTTGCCTCCATGACAATAATCTAATAAGGTAACTTTGCTTTAGCTCATAAATCCAATTAGTTGAGCACTCTTACCTGCCTTCGTTGACCAGCATCTCCTAGTTTAAAATTTATTAAAAGTGTTTTAAATAATACTTACAGCCTAGCTTTTAGGATCGTACGGAATCGTGTAAACAGATACCTATCTTTGTGATCAGGTAGTCCTGTCTACATTGTAATACTTATAACTCAGGTAGTGTTGTCAGTTTTCATATATAATGTCCTTTTCAATTACTTTTTGGACCTCGGGACACCATGACATAATGTTCATCTTTTTTCACTGATCCAATAATAATAAACGATATTATGTGATTTGGCAACCTATGTTCGGTTGCGAGATATTTGTCAACAAATCTACGCACATTCCTTACACTCGTATAGTTACGAGAAACCCCCGCAGCCTTCTGTGTATATCTATGTTCCTCATGATTTGACACATTTATGATATGATATAAAACATTAAACAGTTAGTTAACGTAACTCAGATTTAGCTGTCTCAACATTTGTACTTAGCCCATTATGCACAAAATAAACTATATCAACACTTTAATTGGTGTTATTTTGTTAAAAAGTATAATTCGATACCCTCTACCAATTAATTACGGAATCTTACCTAGGCCAAGTCCAAAAACAACCACGAGATATTGTAAAAAAGTTATATGTTTCCACCTTAACACCTGGAACTACAATATGTTTGAATGCGGGATTAAATAAAGCGGTATTAAAAAGAATTTAATAATCTGGCGTATCCAAATTGAATGTAACGTTTACCATACAAAGTATAATGGACAGGCTGGTCGACCTGACCAACGCAGTGAAAAAAATCGTTTTTTGCACAACCCCTGTATGATACATTCCATGATATGTACGAAATAAACTATGATTTAAAAATCCTAGACATCTTATTGAAAGGAAATTTACTAAACCCAATAGAAGAATTTTAAATAGACAAAACATTTAATGTCAAAGACGCAAAAGATAACAGTTTGAATTTGTTCAATTTGTGTTTGGAAAGTAAAATTTTGTTGTGATATAGTTTTAAATGCCATCCATATGGCTAACTTGACGGCTGTGGTAACTGAGCTGGACAGTAGGTTGGCGAAAGGACGGACGATCTGGAACAATACCAGCGGCGTGACAACCTGCGGATTTTCGGAATCGAGGAGACTGTTGGTGAGGACAACGGACAAGTTGGTGGAGGAGTTGTGTCGGGACAAGTTGGGAGTTGAGCTGCCACCGGAGTCCATCAGCAGAAGCCACCGCGTCGGTCAGCAACCCCGTCCAGCGGCTGACGGAGTGAAACGGCACCGTCCTATCATAGTGCGGTGTTCACCAGCTATCGTCAGCGTCAACGAGCATTCTCGGCCAAGAAGAACCTTAAAGGGTCCGGTATCTCCATCCGAGAAGATCTGACTGCGCGCCGGATGGAGGTCTACAGGGCAGCAGTCCACACAATATGGACCGAGGAGTACTTGGACCCTGGACGGGAGAGTTCTGTGGGTCGACCGACACGGCAACAAAGGCGCGCGACAAGATTGGCAGAGCTGACCTCGGCGCAGCGTCTCACCAACGTTAAGTATAGTTGTAAGTTTTATTTCTTTTTTCCGCTTTTATTTATAATTTGGCAATAAAGTTTTAGTTTTAGTTACAAATGCTAAATTACTATTTATTTTTTCCAGTTTATTATTTTTTCACAGAGCATAGGTATACATAAAATATTTATATATCTTTATTTTTTAATGTTAAATGCCTTAAATTCAGGTTCTTTGACTGTAAAATATAAATTTTTCACCAATAATGCTTGCACTAAAATTTAAATCTAAAGTTTCTAATTTTATCTTACTTTAAACAAATTCTATACTCAAGTATTTTATTCAAGCTACAGTATAGTAATACACTTATTTTGTCAATTTACAACACTATGATGTATATATGCGCATGTATGTATATATATGTATGTATGTATATGTGTGTGTGTATATAGTTTATGTTCATTTACTTAAATATGCAGTTTTATATTCCAATAACTAATTAACAAGATTTTAATTTAGTTTGTTGTAAAGCTCAGATATATATTTTTAGTTTCGTACGTAATAAAACACAGCATAGTGCTGTATAACAATTATTATTATTAATACTTTTTTTTAGCAAATAATTGTACATTTCATGTTTCTTTTGAAAACAAGTGTTTCCATAATTCCTTTTTACTACATATTGTAGTTTAGGTTTATGTGCACATGTACGTATGTGTGTTTATGTGTGTGTGTATATATGTGTATGTATGTATATGTGAGTAGGTATGTGTATATTCTTCTTCAAATATTTTTACAATTCTGATTATTATTATTTAATTTTTTTTTTTTTTTTTTTTTTTTTTTTTTTTTTTTTTTTTTTAGTATATAAGTAGAAATAAATTTTTTAGTTTACATATTGCTTATTGTTTCAAAATTTAATATGTTATTCAAGTAAGTATCTTGCCGATACCTTGTCAGTGTCATGATTAGCCGTAAGTTTTAAGTGTGGCATCTTGTGTAAATTTTACAATGTTTTACGAATGTATGTGAGAATGTATATTGTATGCTAGGGTTACCCACAATTTCGTGTCTGTCGGAGTCGCCTGCCGCTCGCTGCCCGCGCTGTCGGGCTGGGGTCCCCCGGCTGATGGTCCCCGCGCCCCGGGCGATAGCGCTCTCCCTCTCTCACAAATTATCTGCCGAACACTTTCTCCCCTACGATAATTTTCTAAAGGCAGCTCACGTATAATGCTCAATCGCTTTTTTTGTCATATTGACGATTTCAGAACTATATTTTGCTCTTCACAGTTTGATTTAATTCTAGTTTCTGAGACTTGGCTCAAACCTTCTTTGAGTGACAGGGCTGTTGAATTGACGGGATACTCCTTGTTCAGGAAATGACCGTCTACATAAGGGTGGCGGAGGTGTCGCCGTTTATGTCAAGTCTCACCTTCCTGCTTCTATCCTTCTATCATCTGACACATCCAGAGCTGGACGCCCAGAATATATGTTTCTAGATGTCAGTGTTAACAGATCACACATCTTAGTTGCCGTCTGTTACAGAGCTCCTAACCTTGGCTATCCTTGCTGAATTCGAGCATGAACTTCTTAACCTCTTGGCTCGCTGCAGTCATGTTATTGTGATGGGGGACTTTAACACTGATTTACTTGGACCAGTTACCTACGATCAAACCTTTTTATCCGACATGTTTTTTTCTTGTAACATGACTATACTACCACTTCATGCCACTCACCATACTGCCGCTGCCGACACCTGGCTGGACATAATTGCTGTCGGTGACCCGACCCTCATTGCGCACCATGGACAACTGCCTGCCCCTGGACTTTCAAAACATGATTTGATATTTTGCATCTACAAACTTCTTCTCCCCAAACCCAAACCAAAGTTTATTAAATACAGAAACTACAAAAACATTGATCTTGACCTTCTGATTTTCGATACTTCCAATATTTCTTGGCATGAAATACTATTTTCTGATGACGTGAATGATATGGTTTTTCAATTTAATTCCCTAATTCTTCAATTGTTTGATAAACATGCTCCAATAGTCTTAAAACGTGTAACAAAAAAGCCTGCTCCCTGGATTACTGACTTTATTCGCCATCTGCAAAGACAGAGAGACACCGCTTTCCGCAAGGCTAAGCGAACAAAGAATCAGCACGATTGGAGCTTATATAAAAGACTGAGAAATCAGACACAGCAACAAATTAGAAATTCTAAAATTAGATTTTACTACAATTCTCTTTCTCAGAAACAATCAACTAAAACCCTGTGGACGAAACTGAAAGAGCTGGGAGTGGGAAAATCTGATGGTGACCAACAAACCCATTTAAATCCAAATATAATCAATAACTTTTTTTGCTAACGTCCCCATTGATCTGTCCCGTGCTCGTGATTATGTCATAGAGCTAGAGGCTTCCCCCGCTTGACAGACCTGTTTCATCAGTTTTCTTTCACATCCGGTGACTGAGGCTGAGGTGTTCAGGGCGGTCATGAGGATGTCTAGCAATGCAGTCGGGGCCGACAACATTCCAATCAAGTTCATTAAGAGCACTCTGCCAGTCACCCTCCCATTTATTACTGCAATATTTAATAAATCTTTAATGTCCTCAACTTTTCCAGATATATGGAAGCGTGCTCAAATCCGTCCCTTAAATAAGTGTTCTTCCCCTAAAGTTCCATCTGATTTAAGACCTATTAGTATACTGCCTGCGCTATCCAAGTGTTTAGAAAGAATAGTCCACCAACAATTCTCACCGTTTTATTGACAGTGGCAATATTTTTGTCGGTATTTCAATCTGGGTTTCGCCCTCACCACAGTACTGCCACAGCCCTTTTAAAAATCACAGAAGATATAAGACTTGCTATGGACAAGCCAACAAGCTACAATTTTGACTCTAATTCCGATTTTTCCAAGGCCTTCGACTGCGTGTATCACCCTCTTTTACTGATCAAATTGAAGAAGTATGGTTTCCTCTGATGGTTGTGTCAGGTGGGTGGGGTCATATCTCTCCGAGCGACAGCAGCGTGTCAGGACTGACAATGGGTGCTCTGAGTGGAAACCTGTCACCCGAGGGGTGCCTCAGGGTTCTGTACTTGGACCACTTCTTTTTACACTCTACATTAATGACATAACTACTAGCATCCGAGACACTCAAAGTTCCATCTGTACGCTGACGATTTACAAATTTACCGCCACTTTTCACCTAATGAGATGGACACTTGTGTACAAGAAAATGAACTCTGATATTGATTCAATAGCTTACTGGACTTGCAGACATGGACTGAAACTTAATGAAACCAAGACTAACTGTATTTTAATAGGCTATCAAAGGCTTATTACTAAAATCGACATTAATACTGCTCCAAGACTGAATACTGAACAACAAAGAAATAGTTTACAATGAAAAAGTAAAAAACCTGGGAATAACTATCAACAAAAACCTGAGATGGGCTGATCAGGTGTCACTAATTTGTAATAGGGTTTTTGCCTGTATACATAGCCTCAAGCGATTTGCACAATACTTGCCGTTGGATGTTAGATGATGATGTTGGTGAAAACTCTAGTTTTACCTCACTTCAATTACTGTGACGTGGTGATCATGACATGACTGTTGACCTTTCTAGTAAAATTCAGCGTGCACAGAATTATTGTATTCGTTATTTCAACTTACGACGTGATGACCACGTATCTCCCTTATTTTTGAGCAATTATCCCTATTAAAAATCCAAAGAACTTAGAGATCTTCATGTACTTAGTCTGTTGCAACGCACTAATCCACAATGGTTGTCCCAAGTTATTTGGCCCAAAGTTTCGTTTTTATGTCTGATATTAGTGCACGTAGAACTCGTTAGGGTGCATCTTTATTATCAACTCCAATTCATAGACAACCTTATATAATAAATCTATCACTGTTTCCGCATGTCGATTGTGGAACGCTCTCCCAGACAACATCAGAAATATTGACAAGCGCGATCGCTTTGGGGCGGAGGTTAGGGCCTTTCTGCTGCGGACTCGGCGGGAGTGACGGTTGGTGGTTCTTGTGGTCACACTTGTGGTAACTGTATGTAAGGGGCGTGGATGGGGAAATGAAAGCTGATTAGGATAGGATAGTTTTATTAGTTTGCCTGTTGTAGAGATTTATGTTAAGTTTAAAAATGGTTAATTTTTAATTAAAAATTTATATATATAACATTATTATGTTACATCCAATATGTAATTAATTATTAAAGTGATTTAGTTTAAGTGACAGTTACAATGTTGTAATAGGTATGATTATATTTTAATTTGTTTGTTTTTGTTTAGAGGTTAAGTGGTAGAGAGGACTTTTAAGTCCTAACTTCGCCTCTGCAAATAAAGCCATTTTTTCATTTCATTTTCATTTCATTTCATTTCATATTCGGAATCGACTTGGATCAGCTGTCCCTACTGTCGCTAATAATAAAACCGGTAGCAGTACACGACTGAGTGGGAATTCCGTAAACTGTTAATGTCGCGGTCTGAGGCCAACACAGTTTTAATACGTTTTGGTAAAATTAGTGTTTTGTTGCATAATGTAACATTTAAATACAGGAACGAAGCCTTTTGGTGATGCATATTTTAACCTTTAGTCTTTGATGGAATAATTTCCGAAAAATATAACTTATTACAATATATCACGGTTATTTTAGGATTCAATGGAGGTAAGAATTAATAATTAATTTAAATTTTCATTCAAAAGGGAAATTAAAAAGGAATTAAAATTTATATCCAGTGTTCAAATTAATAGTTAGAAATATAAACAGTTTTTTTTTATTTAATTGATTTAATTTTGATATCAAAACTGTTTTCCTTAGTTAATACAAGATAGGATTACTCTACATCACGCGACGTGGAACAAGCTTTGCTGTCGATTTTCCTTAAACTTCCAATTTATTGCCCATTTCACTCTCGAGATATACATACAATCAAACGTAAGGATAAAATTTTGACAGCCTCCTCAGTGAACATAATATATATGAATAAAAATGTAAACATATTTGCTAAAGCTCAGCCAAATCCCTTATAGGGATATTTAACTCAGTGTTCCTCATATGGAAGATTCACACATAATTTAAAGCCTATAGCTCAGTTCGTTTTCAAGATATTGTGAGGATATACAGACAGAAATAAAAATTGTCCAGCCCCTCAAGTGAGGTAGTGTTTGCTAATAAACAGTCAGTTAAACATTAGGTCATAAAAATAATATAGTTTTGTGTATTATTTTTTATAGGCCATTAGCTGTTAAAATATGAATGTACTTTAAAAGTGTACCAAATAGACGTATGAACTAGCAAGTTCGAACATAAATAACATACGGAGCGTTTTTCACATCAAGTGCTCATGAAATCTTCAAAATAATACTTTTGAATAAGCAACAGTAAATTCATCAAAGTAGTTTGAGGTGTTCTAGTAACAAATATTTGTTTATCATACTAAACAAGTGTGTTTCTGATGAAGAGTTCTAGGAACCCGAAAGTTAAAAAAATACAAAAAAAGAAAAAGGCAAAATCAACTGTAGCATATAAATACTAATACAATGTTAATACTAATACCGGAGGTAATTAAAATTACCATAAATATGCACTTTTTTACATATTTTCTTAATGAATGCAACAAGGCACACTATTTATTGCCGTCCTAAAACTAACCCACCCGAACTAGAAGTCCTCATTTACGTATAATTCTTACAAATCTTACGAAATTGCGTGTGAAGCCGCAGGTAATTGCTAGTGTTATATAAACCTAGTATCAGAGAGTTATCTTACACTTCATGAAGGTGAGAATGGATGATGGACACTTTTATACTTGATACTAAAGTTTCGAGAGCAGCAGAACTCCGAGAGTAACGGAGTGAACATTGGCTTAGTAATGATATGTACTCAAATCAAATACACGATGCAGATGTTTAAATAAATTAAAAAACACAATAGAAGTTTATATGTAAATAAAGTTATAGTAGATAGCAACCTTTAAGGAAAGGTTATGTCAACATACGTATGCTCTTGTCACCAACTCCCGATTTAATCCATTGTAACCCATCAATCTTTAGTCTTAAAATATTGGAAGGTTGTCTTTTACTTCCTTCAAGTTTCATCTCAATGCTGGTATAATCCATATATTATAAAGTTACAGGAGCTCAGACATCAATCTTTCCAAGTTTATACACAGTATTAAACTAAGATACTGTTACCTTCTACACAAAACAGAAGACTATTTTGCTTTTAATTTGCCTAAAAATAACACACACTTTTGTAACGTATTAATTTTAGATAACGATTTACTTAGATTTGCTAGATAACAAATTCCGAGGCTTTTCCGGTATTTCGTATTTGAACTGATATTACTTATTTCAAAACATACAGTATAAATACAAACGCATTGTATTCATAATTAATATTACACAATAGTGTCCACCTCAACCATCACCTTTTATCAAAGACAATTAGTTACTCAAAATAGTGGTAAGTGATGAAATGTTTTTCCTCGTCTTTTTACACAAAGAATTGTGTTACACTTTTTCTACTTTGAAGCGATGAAACGTTTGATATGCATCAAGTTATTACTGATAGGTATTTTTACGTCCTATAATGTGTCTTACAAACCTAGTTAGGAAAATTTTCAGCGTCAATACGTTATATGTTTCAGTTTTGACATGTAGGAATTGTATGTAGGACCTATTAATTATTAATGATGCCAATGAGTGTTTTTTAATAGTTTTCATGATAAGTTATGTGAAGTGCTGTCTAGTAGTAAAAAGTTTGTTAGTCATGGTAACAAGTTAGACAAAGCAAAAATAAAAAAGTCCTTGGATAAATATTTCGTTAATAAAAAGTTTGAACGTAAAAAAAGATTGTATAAAGTATTTAAAAGAAGGCCTTATGACACAAACTTTGCTCAATTTTATAAAAATTTTTTGTAATAATTTAAAGGAAGAAATAAATATGGTAAAAAAATACGTATTATTCTAATAAATTCTTAAGTTGTCAAGGTGACTCAGCCCAACAATGGAAGATAGTTAATGATCTAACTGGAGTATGTAAAGATAAGAATGTTGACCGAGTTGAGTTAGATAACGGAGTTTTGATAACTGATCCGATCATCGTTGCGGAGCAAATAAACAAATATCTTACTACCATACAATCAGTTCAGGAATGCAGGGTTAATGAGGAGGGTCTGTTTCTTAACAATAGGTTGACGTGTTTTTTTTCGTTTCACCAACTTCAGTGACGGAAATAAAGGAAATTATCAATAGTTTTTAAAAAATAAAAAGTCTTCTGGTTTTGATAATATTAATACTTTCACTCGTTTAAACACATCTCTGAGATAATATCTCCCATTTATAGCACATATCGTAAATTTAAGTTTTTGTACTGGTGTATTTCCAGATAAGTTAAAAGTAAGTACAGTGATTCCTATTTTCAAAAAAGTGTCATCTTTAAAATTAGATAATCTGCGTCCAATTAGTTCTGTTATCTGTATTTTCAAAGATTTTTTGAGAAGTAATGAAAATAAGACTTATTAAATATCTCAATAACATAAATTTTTTTCAGTACTAATCAGTACGGTTTCAGGAAAGGTAGATCCACTGAAGATGCGCTCGTGTGTTTAACTGACTTGATATATGATAGCATGAACGAAGGAAATAAATCTACTGTTTTATTTATCGATTTTAAAAAAGCGTTTGACCTAGTAAACCACGAGACTTTGCTTCGCAAGTTGGAGGCCGCAGGTGTGAGAGGGATTGCGCTTAAATGGTTTCGTAGTTTTTCTTTTTGGTCGTGAGCAGCGTGTTCGTGTGGGTGAATGTCTCAGCTCAGCGTTACCGGTTAAGCTAGGTGTTCCTCAGGGTTCTGTCATATCAGCGACTCTTTTTTTTTGGTTTTTATTAACGATTTGCTGGAGTTAAACCCTCAATGGAAAACCAAATGCTTTTTGCTGATGACATTGCACTTTTTTACTGCCATAGAAATATTGAAACACTTTCTGAAATTCTAAATGACGATCTGCATAAATTAAGAAATTGGTGTGAATTAAATTCAATGCAAATAAATGTTAGCAAGACAAAAATATGTAAATTTTGATTTAAAAAAGGTTTCAATTTTTTTTTCTAGTTTAAAGTATCATATCAATCGTTCTTGTGAGATTAACTGTAAATTGTGAGACCATTAATAAAGAGAAGGAATTCAAATATCTTGGGATAGTTTTAGATGAAAAACTTAACTGGGAAAAACATATAAATTCTTTACATAAAACACTTAAATCTTCGGTAAGAAAATTTTACTTTCTAAGAAATTTCTGCTCTAAACACATTTATTAAGAAACGTTGTATTTTGCCTTAGTTGACTCCAGACTACAATATGGGGTGGTTTGTTTGGGGTGGTGCATATAAATATCTAATTCAAAAATTGCGTGCGTGTCGTTCAAAATCACTTTTTACGAATTATATTAAGAAAAAAAATCCGTGACAGTTCTTTTCCTTTGTTTATAGAGTTAAACATTTTGCCCATTCAGCATACTTATATCTATAAAGTTCTTAGAATATTTTAACCAGAGAAGCGGCAATACTGGAACTACTGATCTTTTATACTTAACGCGTAATATAAATCGTAGAATATTTTAGAACTCCAAAAGTATATAAATCGTCGTTTAAATGTTCATTTCGTCATAGTGGCCCTACGTTTTTTAATAAGCTAACCCTTGTCAATAAAAGAATCGGTAGGACTAAGAACTTTTAGCTTTAAGGTAAAAATATGGTTGTTTTTCTTTGAGTAATTTTTGTAATTATTTTTTAATTATTGTAATTTAGAACAATAAAATTTAAAACTTTATTATTGCTAAAATAGTTTTGATATTTTTTTTAAATTATTAATTGTATCGCTTTATTAAATATAACAGTGTAATGGTGGCTGTAAATAATTTAATGTATTTGTAGTGTGATACAAGGAACAGACGTCACAGTGAGCGGCTCTGTGTCATTCAATTGAAAATCTGGACTCTAGCTTTTTTGTTGTTATTCTTTTTTGGCAATCTGGCCGCAATACTTGTAAAACGTGGCCAGTTCTTATTCCGTAGAGAAAGAGTTTTTTGTTCTTTTTTATATGTAAAAAAATGCTGGAATAAATCATTATTTCATTATTTCATTTCATATTTTTGTCTCATAGATTGAATAATATAGCAAGAACATTATTAGTCCAGGAAAACTATAAATGGAAGTTTTGAAACAAGAGAAAAGTGTTATGTTTACATATAAAGTTTTTTGACAAATTTTTCGAAGATACGGTAGGGAAATAGTTGGTAAAATCAATCTCGATAAGGAGATACTAATAGAGAAAGCACCACCGTAATATTATAATGTTACTAATTATGTAAGGAATACATTTATATATTACTCATTTCATTTCACGTGTGTGTGTGTGTGTGTGTATATATATAGATTCTATTGATGTTTTACGAGGATGTCTAAAATATAATCGTTCTTTATACAATAGTTTCATTTTCAACCAATCGAATATTTGTTTTGTATATTTCCGTATCTCATTTTTAACTAAGTATGTATTTAATTGTCTTTTATTAATAAGCTATCTGCATTAATTCACAAATACATATTTCTTCAATAGGTTCTGTTTCAAACTTTCTACACACTATCTTTGTTGTACGTCCTCATTTACATTAAAAAAGTCATAAACGGTTTAATAAAGTAGGAAATTTTTTAATATGCAAAAATTTCTAAACAATAATAAATAGGTATTTAAAACACGAACCATTATTATTCAGTAATTACGCTTTAGTATTAGAGAGTATTAGACCTATCTCCACTATATAATAATATGTCATTAGTTACAAATTCAGTCAAATACCAATACCCAATCAATTTATTCGAATTAATTGCGACACTTCAAATGTAATCACCGTATTGAAAACCATTTAGAACGTATACATTTACAGCTCAGAGGACCACTGAGTACGTGTTATTTTTCCGAGGATAGCTAGAGACATTGGAAGTCCTCGTACTTATAATTACATCTGCCGTTGAATGGATTATATCCCGTACTCTTCGCGCTGATCCTGCTACAGCCTATAACCTCTTTTTTGCTTTACATTGCTTTAAACTCCAGCTGCAACAAGATAAACTGGTATTTAGTATATAGTGGATGTATTGCATAAAACATATTCCATTCTACAAAAAATGTATCTTGTTCACGAAATATACAAGGTAAGAGTACGCCACTCCACTAGTCGCGTAACAGGTTTACTGATGTTGGATGCTAAATTTTGCACACAGTTAAATTTTTATACATATACTATTTCATTTATAACATATTTGTAACTCAAGATAGTATTATACAAGTAACAAATATGTAAAGTCAAAATTAAAATAGTTTTGCTTTAAGTATGAACGGCTGAAAACGCTACTTTTCTATTGTATATATTTTGTAAAATGACTTTAACTGACTCTAATACAAGGTAAAAACCCTAATTAATATATTTACATGTATGCTTAAACTGTAACACGTTTTGCGTGTACTGTTTTTGATTATTAATTTATATGTAGTTATTGTATCAAAATATAAAATAAAATCAACTATTACTATATTTTCTACTCGTCTTCATAATAATAGTAGTTCGTAGTTGAAGAGTTGAAGGGACAATATGTAACTGAAAGTGTATTTAATATTACCACCTCTGTGAATATCGGTACAACCGCTACTGTTCTCTTAAGGTAGCAAAAGTATAAATAAAAATTAACAGATCACAAATAAACCTTGCTGTTTAGGAATTAATACGAATGTACCACTATATCAATTGATTTTTTTTTAGCTTTTATGTTTGTCTTACATCATGAGACCTGTACACAGATTTTCATGAATTAGTTTAATAATCTAACTGTATTTTTATCTCAAAAGTGTGAACATTAAAACATTTTAGCTAAGAAGCGAAGTATACAGTGTAAAAAAATAATAATGTAAAATTATAACGAATGAAATACACAAAAATCAGAGCATTTTGTGGGAATGGGTGTACTCTCATGGAACACTTAATACTAAAGTTTTCTGACTTGTCAGGGGTAAACAGCGAGGCAATGCAGAGTTCAATCTGCCTGTGAGCGTGTTTTTCGCTCGATAACAGAATGAATTTAACTATGGTAGTCAAATTTTGCATGTAACATCTTTTATACTTAGGCAACAGCATTTTTGGTTGACATGCATGTTACATTATGGAATTCGGCTAATGGTGTTTTGTAGCCTAACTTCTACAGGATATATTGAAGACAATTTATTCCATCTGTATATTTTGAATTTGAATGAAAATTCATTTTGAAATGGAAAAGAATGAATCAGGTAAAGTTGCATAAATACAAATTAGATTTAACTGAGCGTCATTGTAGTCTTTTGCACATAAAGCTGGCAGGTTTACCTGTAGGTCTGAATAGGGGCTATACAAAGTTCTTTTCTGTATCATTATTGATATTTCCACAGAACATCACGAGAATGAATAAGCTATAGAGTGTAATATACATAAATGAGAAGTAATAAATTATGAGTATTCTACATTGACACTGGCTGAGGAAGCGAGACCTATAAAGCACTGTTGAAAAGAAGCATAATCAAAGACTAGTTTTCAAACGATGTTGAAGAATAGTGATTATAACCAAAAGATTAAACATTTTAAACTATAGAAAATAGAGTTTATTCTCTTAATTAGAACAGAGATAAATCCAGCTTAAATTACTTGACTTGAAGGGGATCACTCAGTGAAGAACAGCAGTAATGGTGTTAAGTATATGTATTATATATAGATAGTTGTAGCACAGCTGTTTACTGCGTGTATAAATTCAAGTTGCAATTTCATAGTGTGTAAATAGAGAATTTTTACTCCTACTTTTAATATGACTACATACATAATATTATACTATAAATATATTTGAACAGTTGCATTATTGTTCATTTAAAATTGAATGTAATACTGCCCGTGACCACTCGTCTCTTGGACTTCATATGAAAAAAAAAACAACACAAAAATCACCGATGATATCCAGTAAATTGTGAGTGAAACTTTTAGTTGGTAGGGGTAAAGAAATAAGAGGGTGGATTCCATGGTGGCTTCCGACTACACCACAATATAGAGAACCTCGTCTTTGTAGAAACTCACTTCACCAGGCATACGAAGGTCGCCGATTTAGAATTAATAGTGTATTCATATCATTCCAATAATTTGAATAAAGATTTTATATTTATAAATGATTACTAAACAGGTTTAAATAATTTAATAATACATAATTATTACACTATTTTTAAAAGTTGGAAAACACTTATTGATATTTCTGACAGTTTTTTCATATATCTATTGTCTGACATTTGATATTTTACAACACAGTAACATTATATTATATAACAATACTTTCATTTCTATTCTAAACATAAGGCACAATAGTTTAATTATTTGTATGTTCACGGTTACGTTATGGTAAAGGGTGCATTATATGATATACCAGTCCTTTATCATGTTGAAACGGGGATAAGCACGTTTATTACTTAGGAAGTAAGGAGTAGTGTGTAATATATGGAACGAAAAGACTAGAAAACTAAAAGTAATCTAGTTAGTAAAAGATTCACAATTCCTTCTCTTTCATATTATCTGTTTGGTTCGCTAATTATTATTATACCTCCAAAATTAATTTCAACCAGTTTTCTTTACACTGAAATGAGCATGTTCATTTAACATTATAAACGTACAACTTGTGTGCTTTTTTGACTCGATAAATGTTGAATTTTAGATGGAGAGAGAAAACAAACTAAGAAAACACGACAATGGGTTTGGTTTTTCTTTAAAACAGTATGTAACTCAATATTAACCCATAAGTAAAATTTGCTAATGTATTTACGTGATATATTGTACTGTATTATCGTGAACTATGTTTGACTTTAACTTAGTACCAGAATAATAATAAATATAATTTATCCTCTTATTTTTATGTTTATGATTTACTCTTAATCATTTAAAATATTTTCATTTAATACAGGAAAAACTACAAAACATTTTACAACCCTACAAGGAATGACGGGCATTTAAAGACGCAATGTTGGATATTGTATTTTTTTAACGTATGGGCATTTGCACACGGAGTGTGGGAGTCACTTGCGGACTACCCACTAAACCCCCTATGGGCCACGGAGGGCCCAGAACGGAACCCTTTAGGATGACATCTTGCCTGGTCCTTGTGTCTGATGTCCCATTCAGGACAAAACTACTTGTTTCAGAAGCTAGGGGGCAGTCAGGCATCCGTCTTCACGCTTCTGATGAAGGATCGCATATACATGAGTTGTGGCATTCCATGCTTCCTCACTCTGCAGTATCAGCTCCACAATGGTGTTTGCCGAAACATCGCCAGCTGTGGTGGCGAGCGTTTGCCTGGCCTCGGTGAAGCGCCCGCAAGCGAAGAAGGTGTGATGAACATCATCATCTTCCTCCGGGCAGTAAGCACACCGAGGCAACCTGACTTTTCTCATCCTGTAAAGGTACTTCCTAAAGCAACCGTGCCCCGTCAGGAACTGACACAGGTGGCCACGATCTATGCAGGGTTGAAGCTCTCGAATGAGACGGAAGGTCCAAAGACCTCCAATTCATCCGTCCACCTGCTGCCAAACCTGCAGAGTCTCCACCCTGGCAGCAGCCAAGGCATCCTCTCTACCCCGCTCGGCAGCCTCCCGACGGTCTGTCTCTCGATGGCCAGCAGATCAATAGGAATCACCTCAACCACGATCACCACGGCCGAACCGGAAACGGTGCGATAGGCACAGGCGACCCTAAGTGCCGCTCTTCTCTGTACCGATAACAGCCTTTGACTGTATCGCCTTATCCACCCTCATGACACCCGCCCACACCTCTGCTCCATACAGAAGGGTTAAGTTTTCCAGTAGACATGAGAAGGCGTCTCTTACTTGACCTAGGGCTTCCTACGTTAGCCATCAGCCTGCCGAGAGACATACCCACCTTAGAGGCTTTGTCCCACACCGCCTAAATGTGCTCCCAATACCGAAGACGGCAGATGAGTAACACACCCAGGTGATTTGACGCAGTCCTTGTTTGAACACCCCCCACATTCATAGAGATCAGAGTGGGGATTCTCCGTCGAGTGAGCATAACGATTTCGGTCTTGGCGACCGACAGCTCAAGCCCGTGGCTCGTCATCTAGGCATTGATCCGAATAATTACCTGATTAAGGCGTAACTGTGCCAAATCCGGAGTCCTCGCCGTGATGACTGCAGCTACGTCATTGGCATAACCGACGAGGAAGAAGTCGTGGGGCATCTTGAGGCGAAGCAAACCGTCGTATGAAACATTCCATAGGTCTGGGCCGAGACCCTTGAGCCGCACCGGCAGTGACCTCTTTCGTTCTCATTCCGTCTTTGGTTTCATACAACAGCGGACGGTTCTTCAGGTAGTCCTGCACAACGACCAAGAGATAGTCGGGCACGCTGAAGTCCTGCTGCAGGACGTCCTGCAATGCCTCCAGCATGTCCTCCCAACGAGCAGAGTTTAATGCGTTCTTTACGTCAAGGCTGACCAACAGCACAATCGGCCGATCCTGGTGACAAGCTGGTGTTTCTGCTTGCTGGACGGCACTGATCACTTCTGTAATGGCGTTTAGAGTTGAGTGTCGCTTTCGAAAGCCACGCTGCCAGGGAGAGATCTGCGACGGCTTCGATGGACGACTGCAATCTGGGTTTCGGCAACCTTTCATAGAGCTTCCCCGCGGTGTCAAGCATACAAATTGGCCTGTATGCCGACGGGGAGTTCGGGTCACCTTTGCGTTTGCTGATCAGCGCCAAACTAGCAACCTTCCAGCGCGACGGGAACACACCCGCTTCCAAACATGCATTATACATATTCAGCAACAAGAGCGGATAACTCGCCGCCACAACCTTCAAAACCTCAGCTGGAATGCCATCAGGTCCTTGAGCCTTCTTGTTGCGCATGGTAGACACCGCTGCTACAATCTCCTGTTCCGTAAAAATGAGAACGTCTGGGACCGGCCTCGCTACTCTCTCCTCCCGCCTAACATGGTGACTTGGGAAGAGAGCTTCCACGATCGCCGAAATCATTCCAGCAGGCATTTCCGTGCTGTTAGCCCCCATTCCTCCGAGCTTTTTTCTCACAAGCCTGTATGCTCTTCCCCAAGGGTCCGAGTTCACCTCCTGGCAGAGTTCACGCCAGCATCGTGCCTTGCTCAGACGGATTGCTGCACTCATACCTTTCTTAGCAGCCTTATGCTGTGCAGACCTAGTTATAGGTTCAGATATTGTATTTGCTTTTTATAAATATTTAGAAGTTTGTATCTTCAAAGGTTTTTATATGAACTACTTCACCTTAAGCCTGTAGTTAATCACAGTGTGTAGTGGCTGCACATTTCGGTAGTAACGTATTGCAATTATAGAATAAAAAAGAGCTATATAAAACACACACACACACACTTGCTCCCGGCGGAGCAAGTACTTTTTGCGATTCTATGTTTATTGAAATTATATATATATATATATATATATATATATATATATATATATATATATATATATATATATATATATACATACATATTTATATATATATATATGCCATTATTTTACAAGTTTAGTTATTTAAAGTAATAAGCTACATATTAATGGACTCTTTTACAGTTGTGAGTTATGTTAAACATTTTAAGAAGTTTGTTTTTGCAAAGTTAATTAAAAGTCGGTATTGTACAGAAAGTGTGTTACTAGAAGCTTTTCAACTTCCACTTATGAGACACAAGCTCCGTGCATCCCATTTTTCATGAATAATCCCAGTACACCAAACCCAATAAAAAGACCTTTACTGTTTAGCATACTGTGAAGGTAAAATTTTAGGTTAAGCTAAAATATTTTAGCATGGTATAAAATCAACAAAAGTAGTAAATTAACATTATAACATGTGTTGATAAGTTACTGATCACTGATAAGTTATAAGTAAAAATTACCATATGATAAAGATTTTTCTCCTTTTTAAAATCGTTACCAATACAACCAATTTAACCGGATTTACGTTTTTGCAAACAGAGACTCTATTCAACTAATGTGTTTCGTTTTAAATCCAAATGTAAGGATAGTAGGGCTAGAGTTTTACAAATAATTTAGATCTCTGGATCAATTTTTTTCTACAGTTATCGTGCGTAAAAAGGTTCATAAATCGGATTTAGTTTATTAAAACGAGCGGAAAAAGCTTAGCTAAACGCCCTGCCAGTTAATTATAAATGACTTTATTTTATTCAATATTTTAAATTATAGTATTGTGTAGGTATTAATGGCCCTCAAAATTTTTATCATAAAATATATGAATAACAATGTATACAGAACCATTAACAAAAATAAAAACATTAGCCTTTCTTGGTGAATTATAGAAAAGAGCCACCAGGTAAACATAAAAGGGACATTGACACAAAGGAAGGAAATTAAATAACAATGTAGTGTCCACAAAGATGAAAGTAACTTTAATGTCTCTCAACATATTCACACACAGACACCCAGAGGGATCGTTGGCTGACGAGTTGTAATATACAGTACTGACCTACATACAGCTAGATATAGAGATGTTACGGAGAAAACACATTTCAACATATCCGTATGTATGAATTGTGGCCATGTTAAATATTTTATAGCATATAATCTGGCATCTTCTTGAATCCATATATTCAATTCTTAAAAGCTATGAGAGTTTCCATTTATATGTAAAATTTGACAAAATTAAAAATAGACTAAGAACTATTTCTATACGTATACTAACAACTTTTGTTGTTGTTAATTAAATAAATTAGTTTTGAATTTTAACTGCATTTATATATATATATATATATATATATATATATATATATATATATATATATATATAGAATTTCCATAGCTAGGTTTAAATTTAGTTTTGATTGATCAAAAGAAATCTGTTACTTAATCATTCATAATGTATTTACCTTACTTGAAAATACACTACTAGTAAGTACAGTTTTTCTTAGGTTATACTGTTATAGATAAGAAACATGACCAATATAAAACTTACATGGGCACTTTTACTGTCAAATAAAACTATTCTTAATTACAATGTCTTAAAAACTAACGATTGTTGTTTGTAATATTATATGTAAAATATGCAAAAAAAGATTAACACCTTATAAAAAAATGGTTTCTTCTGTAACACCAAAATGTTGGTTTACACTTAATATGAATTTTTATTTATTGCTTTAAGCAAATTTCTTTAGATCTTAAGTCATACAACTTTAAATCATTTTTAAGTTTAGCCATAAAACTCAATATCTTTTTATATTTACTATTTTATATAATGCCGTTTCATTTTTAAATGCTTTTAGTATTATTTATAGTTCAGATATTTCCAAAGGTCATAAAATATAGTACTATGATAATATTGGATACTTGTATAGTGATAACCGCAAACCCACTAATATGTAATAAATAATTTTGTTTCTAAAGGTTTATTTTATATTTTATTTAGTTGCCTCATCTGCATAGTAGGCTATATAAAGTTTTGAAATTGAACAGTTCAAAAAGCGTTATAAAAACAGAAATATTGAAGTACTTCAGACTTGTGGAAAAGAAGTGATTAATAGAATTATTTGGTGCAACTATATACTCATAACTATTTATGATAAAAGAAAGGGAAACATTGGGTAGGAGTACACAACCATCAATCCTAACTTTGACACATCTTTTGAACGAACTGATAGTCAAAGCCAAAGTGTAATACATACTCGCATCAGTCAAATTCATATAAGTAACTGACATTTTAAAATATTACAACTTCTTGAAAAAACGTCGCGTCGCCTATAAACGTGAAATATTTCTAATAACAGCTGTTATGAACTGTTTGGAAAAGCGCTTTACCTCATATAATCTGTTATGATACTGGAACAGGAAGTCTGACGACAAAGAACTCTGTTAAAGACGACCAAGATATTTTATATGACCTCAACACTACAATATAATCTGTTACGAAGTATTACCTCTGATATTTTTAAATTCAAGACAGATGATGAAAAAATCTAAAATTAAAGTCAATTTTAATACCAAATGTTATAAGTAGGATATAAAAAAAAAACACGAGAAAAGGAACATGGATCGTAGGGGAGAAGGTGATGTTGTGATCAAGCCATGGACGGCAAATGTCTTAGTAAATATCCGGAATCTTTGAAATTGGAATTGTTTTGTTAATGTGCGTATATAAAAAACTTGATATAATTTGTTACCTGGCCTACGTATACTTTGCAATTTTCGTTCTGGATTTGTTATTAAGTAAAGTATTGAGTATGATCGTATATTTGCAAATCATTACCCAAGTTCAGAGCTATTTAACGCAGACAATGCATACAATAAAGTATTCGAGATTTAAAATAATTTTAAACCCACAAAAATAATGTATAAATATTAAAAATATATAATAGTTTCGTAAATACACGTGACTACACTAAATTTTCCAAAATTATCTATGTTATATGTCATGTAAATGTAGCTATAGAGAAATTAAGGTGTCACGCTTTTTTTAACTGTATGCTTTGTTTATATTAAATAGTTTGAATTTTTGTATAAATTAAATAAAATCAATCTGAATGCTGCATAATAGGTTGCTACATGAGACAATCACTAGTGATTGCTAAAATCAAACAACATGAAACAATCAAAATTGCCCACTGCGTAAATTGAGTTCGGACATATATTTTTAATATATTTATTAATGCAGATCAGGCCTTGCACATGTTTTTTTCACTATGCATATATAACTGGACGGAAGATCAGTTTATATGAAATTAATTGAAATATTATGAAAGAAAATATCAGACATTATAAGTGTATATTTTCAATACCATGTATGTTAACTTGGCAGATCTTAATGTATAGCAAAAGTGAAATATATGGTAATCATCTCTAATAAAGTTCAAATTTCAAAATAAGAAAACATTTTCTTGAAACATATATCATATATGTTTGTTTGGAGATATTAAACTATAAGGAAAAGCTAGTTGCTTAAAAAAAATAACATCTAATAAAATTGTAAACGTTCTTAAACTGTTATTCCAAGAAATTAGTCTCGGAATCATAAAACAAATCCAGCCTAACACTGATAATGTGATTAATTGTTTTTGTTTCAATGTCATCAAATACATTTATGAGAATTTAATTTCTGAATCATATTTACTACATAGGTGAGGATTATATAGTGGTTTTATGTAGTTAAAATTAAGTAACAGTGGAAAGATTAAGTACTAAAATTAACAAGGTTTGGAGTTTGCATTTACTTCAGTGAGAAACAGTTGTTGCTAATTGTTGAATAACACAGATACTTCTTTTACAACACAGGCTAACTCCTCTGTAATGCATAGATCGTTCACTCTCACAACGAATATTGTTTATTGAATCACACTCATTACAAAATAAAAATATTTTGGTAATATACAATAGCAAACCCATGAAAATAATGGTAAATATAATTTAGCTAAATATTGTTTCATTAGTAACAACCCAGTTACTCAGGATTCTAGATATTTTATGATTTGATTCAAAATCATTATTTCGTTTATCCTTTTATATTTTATGCATACAATATGGTTGTCTTATAGAATACATATTTATGAAATTATGGCCGGTTTTGAGGTACTTTATTGAAATTATAATTATTGGATAAGTTATAGCGAAGCCTAATTCGTGGGGCTAGAGATGTTTCATATCTTTCTATTTCTACGCCTGTCAACATAATATCATAAAAACGAACTAACCTGTAGAATTGAAATATTCTAAACACTTCATTTATACTTGAGAAACACTGAGTTCGATGATTGTTGTGCAGCCCTCATGGAATTTGGCTGAGCGTTAACGAACATTTTTAAATTGGTCTTGTGGGTAACCAAGATACGAAAAAGAATAAATACATTTTTAAACCAACCCAATACTCCCATAATAGATTCAGTCATGTGACATTATTATATGTAGTCCAACACTAACTCATCCAACACATAAGCCATTTTATTATAACATAGTACAGACATTTATTATTTAAATATTAATATGACAACCGATTTAATGATAAAAATATGAATATAAACATATTAATTTTTCTTTAAAACTAACTAACCTGTAAACGTAAAATTTTGCATAAAACTTTATTTATACGTGAGAAACATTGCAGTAATTGTGTGTGCCACTACAGGGGATTTGGCTGAGCGTTAACGAAAATTTGTTCATTGGTCTTGTAGGTAACCATGATAAGAACGGGAAAATAGCAGAACAAATAAATTTGTAAACCAACTCAATGCACTCATAAGAGATTCAAAATTGTGACATACTAAGATATGTAGCTCAACTACTTCAACAAACACACCATTTTATAGTAACATAGTTTATAGATATTTATTATTTAAATACTAATATAAAACCTGATTTAATGAACAAAAATTATGAATGTAATACCTGACCAGATGTTTTGAGAAAGATTTAAATGTAGACTTTAAAATTTGCAATAATCCTGCACAAGAATGAATTTTATAAGAACTAAACTTTTCTGCATTTTATGTTCACTTGTTTCCTCCTCTTTAATATTGCAAAATTTATGGCTGTTTGGGTTTTTACAATTCAAGGCTAGTATAAATTTGAGAAAAAAATAGAAAAGATAAATTTCCTTTTGCAAATTTGTAACTTATCATAACATAATTTAAAACTGTTGATAACTGAATACACAATTATACACCTATTTGACACGGTGCATAATACTGTTACTGTGTCCACAACCTATTATAGAAAAGAAACTGAGATATTAACATATTAAATGTAGTACTTCTAAGACTAAATTTGTCGTAAGTGGTGGGCGTAAGTATTATAAATAAACATAAAAAATAATAAACATAAACATAATAAAAAACCTGAGCTTTTAAACTTACATCACCTATAACAAAAGCAATAATACAATGAATAAAAGAAAAAGAATTCACATAAATCCTTTTATATTTCGACTGTTATTGTCGTTGTCAAAAAGGATACAAAAAGTTTATATAATCTCAGAATTAAAAGGAAAATTTTTAAAAAGCAATAATACTGTATACTTGGTTTTTGTGACAAATTTAAAACTTGTAATAAACAGACTGTGTTTTTTATATATTTTAAAGTGGTTCGCTAACCCCATATTAGTTATACAAATGTTACATTTAAAAGCATTATAAAATATAACTATACAATAGTTTAGTAACTTTCTGGGAACTACTGTCAGATTTACCTGGGCCTAAGTCACTGATCAACATAATGTTCAGAAATTGGCCTTTTTCTACGTTCTCATGTTAGTGGGAGTTTGTTACAAGTTTGTGTAGGATTGTATATATGTGTGCATGTGTATGTATACTATTATTACTTTTCTTTTATATTTATTAAATTACCAAAACACTATATACTCTGTAAATCAGTAATTAGCTATTTTATTTATATAATAGTTAAATAAGATCCAGCTAAAAAATATTTAATTACCAGGAATAAAAATTGTATGATTGGGGAAAAAGTATTAATTTAAATTAATTTATTAAATCACTGTTGTGTATGAGATATTGGACGGTCTTTGTAACATTTTAATTCTATTCAATAAAAACCTAGTCTTAGGCGGTATTTATCAGTTATTATTGTCACAAAGCCTATTTTAATTACAATATTTTTTGTATATTTATCGTGGAAAAGTTATGTAAATGTTCTCTTTATCCTTATATTATTATTATAATATTAAAATGTAACTAAAATATCGTTAATGTTTTAACTTCTTATGAATTCAATGGGGGAAAATGTCTATGATTAGAGTTTTATTAATTAAATCCCTGTATATATTCAATTAATGTAGTGTACGGAAAATGGTATATAAATGGCAAAAATATATACAGAAAATGGCACTATCATATTTGCATAATCTTCACAATAAATAAATCTAATAAAAATACATTAATGCAGTAATATCAGTTATTTACATCATGCGTTTAATGAAAAACGGCTTAGCCTAAACATGATATTCAATCACCGTATTATGCAATTACACTTCGTCGTTAAGCTTAATCAATCACTATGATCAGAGGAGGCAATCGGCCGTGCAAATCCCAGCACTTGTCAACTGTCAAGCCAAGAGCCGCAGCAGCAAGTGGTTTTGCCACAATTTTGGAATTAATAAATATCTTTGCATCAATTATAATATAATAATTTCAAAATATGCTAATAAAAATATTATATTACCGTATAAAACTATAACACAAATCTATGATTTTGTTTATAATATGTATAATTCATACAGATGAATATAATTATACTACGGCTAATAAAACTTTTTGAATTGACGATCAATCAAAGCTTACCTCATATTTTGTTTTAACATATATATGCATTTCCAAAATGTTTCAAAATTTTTATTTGTAATTATTTAATTTATCTGTTTTTTAAATTCAATCCATTTAGGCTATTGGTTATTTAAAATGGTTGAATTATCTATATTTTCTTATAAGGAACAAATAATTCCATTTGCTTTTTCATATTTTTTATTTTGTGTGGTAGGGAGAAAAATAAATAAAAAGTACTAATGTAGGCCTGGATTTCTTATCTTTAGAATATTTTTCTATTGAATATCAATTATAAAGACGGTAATATTAAATAAGTAATTTGTATATATGTCTAGATAATTTCATAATTTAATAATTAAACAATGTCAATAGTCAGTTGCTTAACTGAATACATTATCTTATTTTATTCATAGATTGTGTTTTATATTCAACAAGAATTAAAAATTACCTAATCACTAAATAAAATGGGTTACAATTAGAAACTCTACTTGATCTGTGTTCTTGATCTAATAGTCGGGCAAACTTTCATCTCTGGATTCAAAGTTCATCCTGGTTAAGTCTGAAAAAACAATGATAAATTCTGTTTCATCAATAGCAAATTTCTTACTATTTTTTAATTAGAGAAGATTAATAACATAGTTAAATGTATGTATAGCGTGGTATTGTATTTATTTATGTATTTATATTTATTATGTGGTATATAAGATATTTTACTGCTAATATCACAAACCACATCGAAAAAATAATTTAAATACAAGTATTCTAAAAAATATTCAACAGCATTCAAAAACTCTTTTTCCTTTTGATATTAAGCACAACAACTTAGATATAACCACATCTTTGTCAGTATTTTATATAACTTTTTTATAATATTTATATAAATTCTATCCTGAAATATAACAGTTAATAAAAATGAGTAAAACCACAAGTTGCTTAAATTTAATTTACTATTTCAAAATACACATCATACCTGACCCATCTTGTTAAAAGCAATTATATCAAATTTTGGAAATACGAAAAGCCACTAGCTTAGAAACACTTATTGATAGAAAATAATCCACCTGATAAACAAATAACCTCCCAAATTGAATCGGGTAAACATTACGGAAGGAATAGTGTTCAACAATATTCCCACTATATTTTTGGTTAACCGTTAGCAAACATCTTTACATTGGTTGCATGAGTGACTATGATAACAGCGAGAAAATAGCAGAAAAAATAAATTGTTCAACAATAAGATTTTAACATGTGACATAATGAAACACGTAGGCTAAATATCCCAGCACATATAACTTCATCTTTTAGTGACTGATAAATAAACACAAACTTTAATGTATAATGTTGCAATATACCTAGAGAAAGAAATCATCCGTAGATTTAAATTATCGCATGTAACTTCATTTCTACATACTAAAGAATGAGTTCTATGCTGGTGCATGACCGTACAATGGAATTAATCTGAGCTTCAACTTTGTCTTGATATATTCAAAATTATTATGTGTTCACAAGATCGTCTTATAATACATAAGACGATATGTAAATTCATATAATGTTTATGTAGTCCATAATAAGAACAAATGTAGAAGACTTCTAGGAATATTGAGTGATTGTAACATTCACAGTTATGTGAAATGTACCTAATTCGTTTAAATAAATTTCGTTCTTGTTGGAATGAGGTTATGTTCTTGTTGTTTCAACATATGTGATTACACAGTGAACCCAGCAGGTATTTCTATTTCGCTGCTGATCCGAATTGTAGGCGTCGGTACTTCACATTAAAGAAAATAGATTTGTCGTACGCATTAATAAACAAATAAATTTCATGTAATCTATTATATAATATTCCTATTGCAAATTAATTTCTTTACTTTTACATCCTTGCTGATTTTTTTGCTCACGAGCTTTTAAATTCAATTTACAAATGAATTTATTAAAATATTACATAATAAACTGATCAAAATAACTGATAGTAAATTAGTACATATTTAGCCACCATAATGGGAAGTATGTTGATTTTGAGACGTATAAAGACTTTTTTCTAGAACGTATGTAGTATTTAAACGCAATCTGTTTCACATTTACACGACCAATGAAACCTTCAAATTTATAATAATATTAGGACTATTTATTATTGTTAGAAAAAACTCTCTAAAGAGTTAGAATATAAATGACAGTTTTTATTTAAAATTGTATCAGCTCGTGACTCCGCCACTGGAGAAGAGGGGTTTAAGTGATGTGGAAACGAGGCAGTTGTTAGGGCAAATGACGCAGTAAATCAGCGTAATGTTCTATAACTGATACTATTGTGGAACGTAATGTTCACTTATGTTACTAACTATTTATGTAAGCTCAGTTCATTATGAGCTGCACAAGCTAAATATAATAAAAATAATACGAGGCTATAAAGTTTTTAACACGTTTCATGTAACTTTAGATGTTTTTGTGTACACGGTTTACTCTAAAAATAATAAATCTTAAGCAGTTTCACTGCAACTTCTACATTTGTTAAGCTATTTTTATTTATTCTTATTAAAATTACTGAATAAATAAGAAACTTTTTAAGAATCATATGTTAAAAAGAATTTACAGCATTAACACAATATACGTAATGATATAGAGCATAAATTCACTAATCATGGATGACAAGAACACTGTAAAATAATTCAATTTAGTTAATGAAAAAATTGCTGTCCAGAGGGAAGTACACAATACAAAATTTTCATTATTACAAATATAAATAAATATCCAATAATAAATCATTGTAAAATTATTTAGTAAAGTTTGGTAATATTCTAAAACTGTAATGATATTTTTTGTTTTATATTATGTTAGAATAAAAAGGTGGGAAAAAAACATACTCGTCCGTTGTATTTATATTCGTAACTTCATGTCATACAAGAATAGTGCTTTCTGTTAGTTAGTAACCATATTATTATTTATAAGTACAGCATTTTGGATGAAACCTGAATAAAATATCGAATTCCATATAATCTAAACCTTATATTTAATATTATTATCTGTATTTTATTTTCCATAATGTTATTAAGATTTTGTACAAATACATACTATTTAAAACAGCAAGATATACGTTAAGCGACACGTGATGTGGCGTACTACTACGTTGACTTTATGTAATTGAAACGATTTAATAGTTTAAAAAAATTAGATAAATATAAAGATATACCTGTCCGATTTTTGACGAAACATCAGTACGCTGTAACCTGTACGGTACTGCAACCTTCTTTACATAATGTCTAATATACAATTTTATATACCGTTTAAATATTGTAGCCTATATACGTACGTGTAATAAACACTGTAGTTTTTACGAAATTCCTTATTCGACTCCAATACAGAGTTAGTTACATTTTAAACATCATGCCTGTTCAGTGAAATTATTAGATAAACCCAAGAAGTTTTTTATTATTATTATAATTAAAATTTTAACGTTTTACTCGGTTGGGGTGGCGACGTTAAGTAAGGGTGAACGCGATTTGTTCCTCTATGAGTTTGCACTCAGTGAGTGATTGTTCCTATGTAGGACGGTAGTAAAGGTGGGATGAGATTACCTTGAGTTGTTCTCAAGACAAGAGAGACAAGAAATGCTCTACCTGCTCTATATGAAAATCTAAGATGAGCTGACCTATGTATCTTAATCACTCTAAGGGCTGAGATTACTTCATTTCTGTCTATATATCAGTATATATTGTACGATACCTCGAGAAAAAGCTGACTTGAAATGTTTAATGACGCTTCATTTCTAATCTATCAAAACTGAGGTAGATGGCAATGCATGTCACTGTATGTGATTTGGCTGATTTTTAGCGCACATTTTTACATTACTCACAACGATAACTAGGATCATGACGAGAATTCGGTGGAATAAATAAGTTCATTATTAAAACCGAGCACAAATATACGAAATTTTAACATGTGATATAGTAACGCATGTGTAATGAAGCGAGGCTGGAAATGCATGTAACCTCAACGAAACCTGTTAATTGTCATTTGTGTTGTAGCATATTCATAACTCGCATATAAATACAGCTTAGTTCGTCCTTAGATTAATTTGTTCTTAGGATATTGTGCGGAAATATACACAAAAAGACAGAAAGGAATGAAGTGAATTCTTCACTAACACCAGCAATTTAGATAGATAAATATATATTAGTCGTAATAGCAAATATTTAAAGAAATTAAAATCCTCTACCAAAAGGAGAGCGCAGAGTAATGTAATGGAATTGTCTAGGTCACTTCAACATGAAGAGTGTTAAGAAATTTTTACAATAGGGACATCTGGCAAGTGTCACAAGTCCGAGTATTATCTGCACACCACCACTATGTTGTATCAGAACCTAGGATTTATATTTTATTACAGTTTTTACACTATGTACTTGATATAAGAACTGTCATTAAGTGTAATACATAAACCGTAAATACTGATATTTAAATGTTCTCTTCGAACTACTAAACTAAATAAAATCTGTTATAGTAGCATTCAAAAATCTGAACATACTGTTTATCTAATAGTAATAATACTTATATGTAATCCTTAATGAATAAATTATAACCAACTAATTTCTAACGGGATGTACTTAAAGTTATGACGCGGCCATTATTACCACTCCACAAATTAAAATAGAAATATTTCATCAAAAATTATTGCCAACGATTTAATTTAATAAAATAACGAAGAAATCCTATATGTTTATTTTGCTCACTTTATGACGTATAATTAGTAATTCTTACATGTTATATTAGTATCATTGTAACAAAATGTTTGTCTCCAAAATGCCAATATGAAAGAATTAAGAGATAAAGTTCTGCTAATGAATACATTAGTGAAAGATAATTCGTTTTTTTTGGTAAGCCGTAATCTAAAATGTGATAAAAAAGTGTCTTGATAATTGCTTACGAAGTTTTCAGTTCCAAACAGATTTTAAGAGATTTTCAGTTTAAGTGTATTTTTTATTTTAAGAGTTTTAAAATTTAAAGCAATGGAAATAAATTAATATATACCGAACTGTTTTAAGGAATGTATGAATACAATTGAAAAGTAAGAAATTAATGATATCCAGAATAATATCAAGGTAACATAGACGGTTTCATATCAAGTGTAAATCGTTAATATTTGGTGAGATAGTATATAAATATTTAATGAAATACCTAGCCTATTTATTTTCGTATTGAAGCTTGATGATCCAATATTCTATACATTTTAATTATTATATTAAAGTATAAATATTAGAAATTAACATGTTTACATAGTAGTATACGTAGAAAGTTGATATAAACTTAATTTGAAAAAGAGAGAATTTCGTTTCACGATACGAATAATAATAGAGTATTAAGGTTTAAAAATAAAAAGTCCAAAATTAAATGTATACATTAGAGTCCCACATTTCGCCCGAAAATAAAAAACAATTAAGACAATTTTTTTCTACAAAAATTTATCTCTACAAAAAACTTTTTGTAATCGAAGTAAGGGAACTTCGTGAATTAGTTACATTGATACAAGACTAATACTATGCAGCTAATATGGTCTTATAAATCCCATTAGAAAAAATCATATATTTTCTTCACTTAGTGTAAATACCTTAATTTTAAGTTCATTGTTGTCTGTATTAGTATAAATCAAAATAACTTTAATTGACTAAACTTTGAGAAAACCGTACTGTCATTATGTAGAGGGAAGAAGTTACTCCAGAATGGAAGACGATGGACAGTTTCCATTGGGGAGACTACTGAGTACGTGAATGACATTAGTCTAATTGCAAAATAGATGCTGCAGCCACCCTGCAGTACGTGTTTGGAAACTTTGATTGTGGCTACGTCATGAAGTTTGCTCTTCTTCTAATGCCAAGTTTGCTTCTCTATACCAAGTTAGTACCGGTTTATAATCATACCTTATGTTTGTGCTAAAAGCTTTGGCACTGTATTTATGACTTTGGTATCCATACTGTATTTATGACTTATAAATACAGTATGGATTAAATTTTATATTATACACATAAGTATGCTGTTATAAATATTATAGACAAAAAACAATTAAATAAACGTAAAGCAAAATACAAGTTAGTACTTGTTGCTCATTTCAAATGTACCATAATAGTAGAAAGCTAACTTGTATAAATTTCGTGCTTTTAAAAGTGTTATGTCACATTTAAACGATTCATCGTCAGAATAGCACATTATAGGAACTAGTATTTTTGTAGAATATAAACTGAAATACCAAAATTAAAGAATGGTTTAAGGTTTTGACCACTGTAACAAGATAACGATATGGAAAAAGAAAAACTTCAATAATTTAAGGTAATCAAGCACCGCTATTTAAAATTGAAACGTCACGCTTTTGCCAGGATTTATTATACCACTGCTATTTTCTTAAGAGATTACTATAGTTTTGGCTTAGTGAGGGCAAGGTTTTATTGATAAAGTTAGGAGGAATTCAATGCCTGTAGGCTTTTGCCTTATATTACTAATTTGAAAAATATGTTCTTGACATTTGCTATCGTTATATGTTACAAGAATAAATCAATCCTGTTTGAGGATTTCAATATAAATAATTAAATGCATATAATTAAGCAATCACATATCTATATAAGATGAGGGTAGACTTGTCAAAGTCAAACTATTTTACAAAAGAAGGAAAGGTTTACGTTAAATATTGTTGTTCAAGCATGTAGTTGAGGTTCATAGCTGTATGAAGAACACACACCTTAAGGCTGTAAAATATATAGCTATAGTATACAACAAGTGCACATCTGTGAATGTGTGAGATCTAAGAAAAATTAATATTCGCACCTTTCGTAGTGTACGGTGAAGGGAGATCCGCAAGTTTCACAAAATCCATAACATATTGTTTTGATTAGATTAAATGCCCTAAATTATCTTACTACTAGTCTAAAATCAAACTAACTATATTTGTTAGGATACATAGATAGGAGACTAATTCATAAAATCTCCTTAAACCTTAATTAGCAGATCATTAGTTTAAAATTAAAGTAGACTTTAAAGAAAAATCCTTGTACTTGTCGGATATTTAATTGTATTTCCCAAAATGTTACACAATCATTTATGTTGTAAAAGTTTTCTAAAGAAAGTTATATGTTTTTAAATAAAATAAATGAAATAAAAGTTTACTTCTTGAAATGAAATGAAAAAATACTAGAACTAGAATAAACTTTCTTATAATACTCAAATAAAATAACATTTTTAATTTACTTCAAAATATAACGTACTACTTTTTCTTTGCTGCAAACGAGGCTAAATAAAAATGAACTAAATAATTCTTGAAACTAATACTTATTAGGTTCACAGAGTTACAAATAAAATAAATAAATTAAAGATTAAACTCGGAGGACAAAAATGTTACCTAGAGAGAGAGCTACAAATTGAATTTAAACAGAAATAAAATAGTAAAAATAGGTTGTAAATAGAATTAAGCATATGTTACACCCTGTTGCTATTAGTACGGGCTCAATGTTAAAATTTTTATCAAGTTTAAAACATAGCTACAGATTTATTTAACTATACTTCACAAAAGATTTGTTACAATCTTTATTTCTTTATATATAAACATTATTCCACCTGTTGACTGGTTATTACAAGTAAATTTGAAATAATGTTGATAATAGATATTCTGCAAGATAAATGAATTAAAATTTATATTAAATATCGTTACGTTAGTGAGCCTATCACTCGTCAGGATGGATAAATTTCCTTTCTGTATTTCTGTCAACACGATATCTCAGAAACAAACGGACACATAGACTTCAAATTTTTCATGAAGCTTGGTTTTTATAAGAGCAAAACTTAGTGTTTGATGATGGTGAATATTGGTCCATGAGATTTGCATGAGATTTAGCAAATACTTCTACATTGGTATAATAGGGAATCATAACGCCAGATAGAGAATAATGAACCTAACGAATCAAGACATGCGTCATTTTTATTCATGAATATAAAGTTTAAACTTTCTAATCAATGTTAAAAATTCTGTAAAAAGATTTGTTTTCACTGCATACTTGAGTTTTTAGTACCCCTGCAAAGTTACCGGATTTTTCATTATTTGTCTAATAGTACTAATCTTAATTTAACAAACAAAAGTGTGCAGGTATGTACGTGGTAAAATATTTTAAGAAAGCGCCCAACTGTAAAAACTAAATTTTGATTGAAAATTAATTTCTACTTACTCAAGAATGAGTTCTTTGAAGGGTCACATTTATGAAGGTAATTTTATTGAGCGTTCTTGAAGAATATCGCTCGTGAGGCTGACACAATCCACATTTTGTTTGCTGGCGCATGTAAATATTTATTTTTCCGTATGATTATCTGTATGTTCATATATATTTCCACAGGACATCTCAAGAATGAAATGAGTAATATATTTGAAATTTTGCATGCAGCCTCGATGATTTGTGGTGTACCACGCTTCTATCTTGTAAAATAAAAAGATAAAAAACAATATAATTATTCAATAAAGAGGATTTTGCCATAATTCTGTTTTCATTTCATTCTGTTTGTATATATCTGTAGTATTTCATAAACCTTTTTATAATTAAAGTTTTATTCAATCCAGAAGTATTTAAATTAATAAAATGTGCTTTACTTCCCTAGATTCCAGTCGTAGATTTGATTTATAACCTAGTTATATGAGCTACAGTTTAAATTTATAGAATACCTTTTACACACACTCTCGACTGATTCTAGACTCCTACAGTAAGTATCAATTTGTACCGGACATATTATTATTTAGCCTCTTATCCTGTAGGAAAGTCCTACGATTTTGTCAGTTAAAAAAGTTACGGATCATATAGAAAAATGTAGCTGGTTCTAGAAATTAATTCTACTGTGTCACATTTATTTAAATTAAATAAAAATTATGATGAATAGTGATATTAAAATTAGATCATAAACATATTTATTGATAAGTTAGTAAACATTCACTAAAAAGCAACCGTCCTAGCTGCTCTTCCAGAAGAAGGGTGCAGTTAAATTATAATATATTTAATACAGCATAAATAATACAAAACACTGTAGATCTTTTTAATGTAGATCTTCATATTGTATTTAGAAATTATACGTGTGCCATTAAGACAATAGAACAATATATATTATATTACTTTAACTTAGGACAGAGTTAAATTTAACGTAAATGTTTTGTTCTTGATTTTAACGACTTTTGTAATCTCTATATCATGTTGGTGATAAAGAATTGTGCAAAAAAATAATATGTTATGTATGTTCAAATAACACTACTTAAGTGTGAAAGTTTCTGATTAGACATATTAAAAACACTACATCTACTTTACTAATTTACTGTTTATTAAACTAAACTATATATGTTATGTTAGTTCACATAACATGTTTAAAATATGTATGTTATATTTTAGAGACCAGTATGGCTAGATAGAGCCTATCTAGTGTGTTTCATTAAGGAGATGCCGCACGCAATATCCTGGAGTATGAAGTGCAATATTAGATCGTAACATAGAACAATAGCGGCTTAATGCTCCTGTAGAACACGCTCTGATATGGTATATGAATATATATATTAGACTATATACTGCCAGGATTAGGTGATTAGGTGATAGCGTGTTTTCCATCATTCTTTATGTCTCTATAAATTTATCAAAACTAAGATTATTTTGTATTTGTCAGAACTAGTTTACTAAAACACATCTATATACGCTATATTTTTAATATTTTCTTAAATGAAACGTTACGTTAAGTTGTACAACATTTTTTAACTAAAAAAACAGTTCAGTAGAAATATATTCAAAAAAATCTACACAGTTGATTACGGACATAATATTTTAAGTATGAGGTATCAAAGTGAAGGTCTGTAAATTAAAATTTATGTTTTTCTGTCAAAATATCTCGACAAAAAACTAGCCTATAGACTTAATATTGTTTCTTGAATCTTTAATTCTATAAAAAACAGTATTGAGTTCGATGACGGTGCAAATGACTCCATGAGATTCGGCTGTTCGTTAGCGTACATTTTCAGATTGATCTTTTTACTATCCATAATGGATGGCAGGAGAAAATCACAGGGTGAATAAATTGTAAACAATCTGAGTACAATGATATGAAATTCTAACATTACTAACACATATAATCTGTAGCTATAGATTTGATATGATTACGTACAATTTCATTAGTTCATACATTCATAATACGAAATATTAAGATTTATTAATTATTTTCAAGGGAATAACCATGGAAAAATATGCCACAAAGTTAAAGTGTAAAAATTAAAAAAAATATATTTTTTAACTAAAAATAAATAGATTTTTGTAACAAAAAAAATACTTATTGAATTACATATCTTGTAGCAAATATTATTCGAGTTCAATAATATGTACAGGTATATAAAACTGTTTGTATATATATTAAAAAAGTAAAGAAGAGTTATAGAATTTTGTTAAATGTTGAAGATTTAAATACAGAAACTATTGTGTACCTATAGAAGTTGGATATTTTTAAATATGCTTTAAACATACTACTTAAAAATTTGCGTTTTATTTCTATTTTAAGACGTTTTATTAATAAATATGATTTCAGCTCTTTAAATACAAGTAATATTTGCAAACAGGGTTAATATACAACAGGTGATACAAAATGAATAGGCTAATTATTTAGCTTACTATTTTCAGTAGTGAGATTGGATGTTCGTATGGGTAAGATACATGTAGGCGTTCGAGAATCAACAACACGGTCCATGTATGCGAATTCCTCCACAAAGGAATGTATCGTCTTACAGCGTGTTCTGCATCCGTCAGAACATTGACGACATTACTGCACACGATACAAGTATGGCTGCTGCCACTAAAATATCTTATATTCATAAATTTCCAGGTGATGTTGTTGGATATGCATATATGCTGTGTCCTGAGTCTAATTATTTTATCAATAAAATAGAACACGGATACATAATCCTTATTTTTATTATATATCACTGCTATAAAAAATTGCTACGAAAATCTAATTAGCCTGATGTATATATCGTGTGGTTGGTACAAATTTAAGAGACAAACAAATGGATGATGTTTACATTGTGCCTAGTTGTCAATTAACTTACGGTGTTACAAATATTAAATAGAAGATTTACTAAAGGAAAGGAGTAATGTATCTACAAAGTAAAAAATTTGACCTGGAAAATGTTTTTTATTTTCAAATATATGTATGTCTTTTGAGACTGATTGTTTTTTTTTCCACCCGATATATCGAATTTGTTGATATAATAGGAATTTTACACTTTACAAGTTTATTTTTATCACTTTGTCAATATGAAAAATATTATTAAAGAATAATTAATACCACATTTACTGTCTGAAATAAAATATTGAAGATAATACAAAATTGTTTTAAGATTTGAATATAGAAATTGAAAACTTAGTTCTATCTTTATCCGTATTTAATTGCTTGTGACCTAAAAAAAAAACTCGTAAAAAATGTTTAAACATTTTTAAACATGTTTAAACAACTGGGATAACCGCAATAACACGTTTCGATTAAACAATTTCAGATTTGATGAATTACGTTAACCATATTTTTACGTTTTACTAATTTAAGACTTCCATATAATACAAAAACTGCATTTATATATTTCCCTACTATAAAAAAAACTTTTATTCCACTTAGGTTTTGAAGGATATGTTATTCCTTTTCGCTAAATACGAGTATAGACACCATACATACTATACCAGATTTTTGCATTTTAATTTAAACTATGAGTGTATAATAACTCTTAATTAGTAATAGTCCGTGTCAAAATGCTTAACTGTAATATGAAAATGGTAAGTAATATTTCTGTCCTTAAGCAACATCCGATGATTAAACGTTGGTCTGGGTTCTGGATGTGTAAGGTAATACAGTGTAGTAAGTAAAATGTCCCCTGGGAATCAGCTTGTGACTCTCTTTAAAATACATAAATACCTTCGCTACTGTATAATATGCCTGCAGATAACTTATAGGCGAATAGTAAATATAAACTTTTATTAGGAGAGATAGATTTAAATTTATAAACATAACTTTTAGTATGATAATTAACCTGATAAATATGAACAAATATCTCGTATATTCACATATATTAATATTATTCTTAATGTGCATAAAACAGTAACCTATTAATAAGTATTTTATAAGCTCATTTTTTATTGCACATTTTAAATTTAGTTTACAATGTATTTTCTATATTCAGAAGTTACATTTTATCAGGCACTTTGCATTGTCCTGTTTTGAGATATAGGCAGCACCAAAAGTAAAGTGTTCGTTTAAAAAATCCTACGCTTCCCTTATGGGCTGCATTCAATTGGCTTAAAAATACTAGAGATTATAGTCAAAAACAATAATATTAGAAGCAAAAGCTAAGTAAAAGCAATGAAGTAAAACCAGCAAGGAAGCAACGAATATTAGTTTATTCCTTAATTAATTATACCATTTATGTGCTCTAAGCGCTGCGGTTTGTATTTAGAGACGAATGAGGAACCATATCTTAGGTTATTTAAGGTTCCAACATATAAAAAAGCATACTGACTTCTATATACACCAATTTTATTAACACTGAATTGTTTGCCACTGATTGGATAGGATAGAGCTTAGTACTATGACATGCAGTCAGGGCTAGAATAATTTGGCACGGCTATCATGATTTTGCACCATTATTATTGTAATCCAGTGTTTTTGGGCAGAATTTCCTATAATTGTAATAAAGTAAATGTAATAATTACTTATTAGACTTTTTATTTAAAATAAGTAACCATAATGTACTCATTTAGAAAAGAATAGAAAAAATACTCGCCCACAAGCATAAGTAATATACCAAAATATAAGTAATTTAACGTATTTCTAATCCTACAGATAGTCAAATACAGTGCACTACACAGGATATTATACAAACACTACAGACCTACCATCGCATCCATTAATATTTATTTAATGTTTTAGATTTTACATTGCAGCAGGTTAAGTGTAAGAAAGGGCCATGCGGTCCTAACTTTGCCTGTAAAAATAAAAAAAAATTTCATTTCATCGCAGAAATTCATAAGACGTCAGGTAGGAGGTAATAAAATATGCCAAAAATTGATAAAATCGGGACGATACAGGCATTATATATGAGGAAACTAGGGTCCAATGAGATCCGAAATTAAAGCCTATATGCGTACTAAGACTGAGGGATTTTAGGAAAGGAAAAGTAACAAGTAACAAAGTTAAGAATATGTCGGGGAGTACCAACAGCTAAAGTCAAAAAGGGTTGAGGAAACCTATAAAAATACAGACAAAACAGTGTTCCACAGATAAAATGAGTTACTGTTTGACCTAAATATTATTTATACAACAACCTTATCTACCATAAAATGGGTATATGAAGGTGACTGAACGTCCAGGTCGAGGAAGTGATATGTTATAGATCGTTAAATGGGTAATATAATTTAGATGGCGAGAAGTGCTAGTCTGAGCACTGGGAAACAGAGCTCCTTGACATCCTCAAACTATAGACGGTTTAGCTCCGAAGCTCAGTGGCTGGGCTGAAACAATCGGATTGTCTCATTTACAGACTGACACAAGTATATGTGTGCATGGATTAATAATTTGATTTAACAGTAGAAAAACGCTCCAACACAATTTTACTTATGACATTAAATGTGTATGAGTGAAAAATCTAGAATAAATAAATAAGAGAGAGTATTTTAATAATTTTAATCGTAAGTAGAAATTTGTATGTATCTATTATTTCGGATTGAAATTTTATGGTGTTCATAATCCAAAGAAAGTTACCACTGGACCTTATTGTTACTGAAATACAGTGGAGAAGCATTTCTGAAGGGCTAAAAGCTTTGGCATGAAATAAAATATACAAACTTGGTTTTAAAAAGCCTAATTATATAAAAAGTGTCTTTTTCTGGCAGTTGTATTTTTCGTTCAGGTTTAAGTTACTCCTAGTGCCATATTTTGTCTAAAAAAGAATAATTTCTTGAAGTGGTATCAAAGATAATATTCTAATCAGAATTTAAAAATGTTGTTTAAAGAAATGTGATGATTGTTTCACGGTGTATAAATGAAAGGTAAAGAGAGAATGATTTGTTAATTCGTAATAAAATGTTTCAACTGTCTAGAATATTAAATAACAAAAAGAATTTATTAGTTTAAGGTGTAAATCAATAAAAACACTTTTCTTCTTGATTCTTTTACATGTGTGTATACTGTAAAAAGTACACAATTTATATCCATCATTTAATGGCAGCGGTTGAGAAATTCACTTAAATTTCCTATTTCATAGACCTATAATTCATTATAAAATCTGGATTTATCTCCATTTCTATATATCAGAAAGCCCATGGTAAAAGGGACTTTCACTTGCTACTTGGCTTTCTTGAGGTGAGTTTGAAATGTTCAGCACTGTCTCGTTTACAAAGGCAGACAAATAATGTAACATCATTGTTGGTGACACACACTCAATCTTCTAGGAGAGAATTTTTCTCGACGTGGTTTAAGTTCCGCGTACACTGGCGACTAAAATATCCGAGAAAACTCCATTTGTTCAACGTGAAGAGGTATAATCAGTACTTTCTACAGATTTATCACTCGTTGCTGCACGAGTCAATGCAAACTCTGAACGATAGTGATATCTTGGCACTGTTTATTATTTACAAATAAACGTCTTTATATTTTTAATATTGCTTCTCTATAGGTATCAAAACCACAGTCAGAAATTAGTTAGAACACTGTTCCCGTTGATATTATATAGTTACCATTATAAAAACGTGATTTAATGTAATTTAAATTCATGCAGCGGTTCACCTTCTTTTGTGTACAGCTTCCCGTTCTATTTCGACATATTTTCATGGTTTTTTAATTACAAATATAACAGTACTATTGCATTATATGGTTCAAAGTCACACATTATTTTATTTAAAAATTAAATTTATACAACAACGTCCAAAGACAATTTATACTAATATAGAGATCCTCATTTCGATAAAATGTTTATCAGACCACGTTCCTTGTTTGGGCAAGCGAATATATTTTAATATGAGCGTAATATTTCAGAGAAACCATGTTCGAAAAATATCACAAAAAACGTTTTCAAGAAAAATATCTACTAAGGGTACAGAGTAGAAGATTATATAAAAAAATCACAAAGCTGAACTTTTAGAATGATAATGTAAGTAAAGAAAGAGTCTGCTTTTAGTTCTTATTTTTCTTAGCAAGCCAGTTCCTGAAAATTAAGTCGTCAGAAAAGTTGGCATGGTATTCTGTAAAATAAAATTACGTCTGTTTTGTATAACTTCGTGTTTATCACACTTATTTTAAATATACAAGCATACATAAATTGATAATCCTTTAAAATATAGGCTCTAAATTTAAAGTATTTCAAAAAGAACAAATTCCGATTTTAAAATAAAACTGTGAATCGTTTGAATTTAAAGTAAAAAGTGTTAAATTTTTTTAAATTGTGCTCGTATCTTTTACCATATCTGAAAAATTAGGTCCAATTTCTGCTTAATTCAGTATGTATTTATCTGGTAGATACACACTTAAATGTCATCCACATGAAATCTTATCAGGTACAAATCTTAAGAGATTATGCAAAACTATTCTGTCACAAATGAATGTTTAAGGAAGCTCAGCATCGCATTGTTACGTAACTTCCTGACTCGGGTGGTAGTAACGCCATTATATTACTTGGGTGGTAAATATCTGTTATAGAGGTCTTAAGTTAAATGTAAAATCAACGTAACTTGAACAACACCTTTATATTAAGCCAAGTATATCCATCAAACTGACATTTTTCACACTTATACAATGCAAATTTAGTTCACTTTAAACATACGCCACTATGCACTAAACACATTACTCATGTGATTTATTGTTTCAGTAGTAATTTAATCACGCACATGACATTTAGATTTATAAAGCAATAAATACTGATATTTGTATAATAAACACTTTTCTTATAACGCAAAAACAAGCCGATGAATATTTGAATTAGACTTTGCATCTCTTTAGGTCTTAAGGGTGTATTTGATAAACGAGCATGGCAAGACACCATTAATTCTGCAAACGAGAGAGCAAAATGCAATAGTGACGTAGTACCACCTACAACATTGAATACCTCTAACCAGTAATGTCTCTCTGGTAACAGTAATTCCATTTGATGCTCTTGGTTAGAAACAAGACATATTGTTGAACTTACACGTAGGTTGCCTAATATTGCAATATAAGATCAATAACAATAATTATTTGATTACAACTAGTGGAATAGTAATATAATGATTTTAAAATGTCATATTATATCTTTAAGTGTCTATAGTATAAAGTAATAAAATTGGCTAGTTCCCATAGGGTAATTGTGCCCATTCGAAAAAAAGTAGTCCGGAAAAGTAACATGTACAGGTATACACATATAAATATCTATAGTAAGGCTTGAGTTATTGAACAAAATGCGTGTTACTAATAAATCAAAAATAATAAAACACGACATATCTACACAAAATTGGTTATTGTATAACCGAACACGAAATAAGAGTTTCTAACTGTCTTCCCGTGGACGTGGGACAAACACAAGTTAATGTCTATGTCATTATAGTTTATAGGAAAGAGACTGTTCTGAAAAAATACTTAATAACTACGTTACTAATAACTCGCAAGTAACGTCTGCTGTAACTATTGAATATACCATGTGACTTCAAAAGGTATGTTTGTTCTAACGTCTGTAATGATTAAGCACCTTAAGGTATTTGAGTTACAATATATTTAGAGGGAATTCCTATTAAATAACATTATTATATATAACAGTAATAGTTTGTGCAAAATGTCAAATATCTGTTCTAAAATAATCAAAATTAAATTTTTAGTTCCAATAAGCTTACGAAACTAAATACTTTCCAAACTCAGGCTGCTCTATGTTTTAATACATATATTCCACAAAATTCTATAGTATAGAGAATAACAGACGTTTAAGGGTTCAATATTGATCTTATTTCAACAACCACCAGTATGTATTAATACAGTTGATAGAATATGATCATAACAATAAATAAATATTCATTTGAATTCCACAAAGGTGGAGTAGAGTTGAATCTTCAAAAAAAAAAAAAAAAAAAAAAAAAAAAAAAAATGTTAGCTGTAATAAGAGTATATTAAAGAAGTGTTTTAGAAGTAGCAAGATGTCTCTAAGTCACATAGATAATTCATAAGTCATTAGAATTTTAATATTAAAATATCTGTAAATTTTCAAATTTAAAGATCATCCTTCGATATCATCGTTACTTACCAAATAAATTTCTCTTTTTGCAGGAACCTTTCCAGGCGTAAGATGTTAATTATCCCGGTAAAATTATATTTTGGTTTATTTAAATCGCTCGTTAAATTGGTTAAAGTTCAGTTACAGTTAGTAAGTGTATAAAGTTAGGAGAAATCTTAAGCGGAGAAGTGAAACTGCAATCTAGATTTCTTGCTATCACTTCGTTTTCATCCGACTGACTTTATTGGAGAGACACATCCATTATAGATGACCATGAAACAGTGATTACTGTTTGATTACTTATTTGCCAAGTATTGATCAATTTATATTCTACACTACTTCAGGAGGCTTACACAATTCGTCTTTCAGCAGGTTGTATGTTTCACTTTGCTGAAATCTGTATGTTTGGACAACAAATTGCGCTACAGTCAACTGGTAAGTTTATCTAGTCTGTTCTGAGAGAATCAAGACTGAATAATTACTAAACATTGTGTAAATAGTATAATAAATATTTTATTAAAATATTAAATAATTCCGGACATAAAACTATGTGAATGAAATATGAATAATATTAAATATGAAAAGAGAAGGAGGAGTCAGAAGAGGATATTTAGTTAATAGATTAGGAATATATTAGGTCCACACAGCATCTTTGGAACGGCCTAATACACGTTCTTACTTTCATAATCCAATTTTATCTATACATTTTTGGTACAGAGAGTTATTGTTAACCTTCAATGTAGTGTAAGAGTAAGGCTACGGAACTCTAACCGAGAGGTCGCGTGACTGATTCGTAGGAATTTCAACACGAACTTTCAAGTTGGATTGTACCGTTTCCCCGTAAAAACATGATCAGTCAAAATATTATAAAAACTTGTTTAGCTTTAATTAAATACAAATTAAATCGTATTTAGAGAAATATATCTGAAGTTTAATGAAGTAGCTTTCCAAACATAGTCAGATAAAGTCGTCTAGTGTGGGTAAGCTGGAGTGTTCTAACTCCAAAAGTTGACCAAGTTACAAAATAATTTATGAAACCCTTAACTCATCTTGGTACCAGCATAGTACTGTAACATGTTTCATTATATTGTTCTTGGTTGTATTCCATATACTTTAAAAGCAATATAAATATTTAAATTTTAAATTGACATTTTATAATACAAGCTTCTTTAAATATTTATTTACAGTAATATGAGGTTCTATTAATATACTAAGCTTTATTGAAGGCTGTAGGTGATGTATTAATTGTAGCCATGTGAGAATAATTGTTACGATTACACAGTAACATCTTGTTAAGATTTGATAAAAACTACTAAATCCATTACAAGGGATGTACAAATGAAACTAAGTTTTATCCTATCAATTATTGAAGTTAACTAATTACTTAAATTCTAAAGTAAAATTACACTAAGAACACTGTTTTGATGTCAATTAAAACTGGATTCTGTATTTTTAATAAATCATGAAATCAAGAATGGATAGATTTTTAAAAATACTATGAAAACTGTTTTTAATTTACGGTATTTTGTTCATTCGCCCAAGAAGAACAATGTTCATTCACGTATCACAATATTTCTGGGAATATTCCATCACCCTTCCCAAGGTCTTGGGTCATCACCTTTGGGAAGTTAAATTTACTGCTTGATGATAGGTGTGAATGATCAGATGACAGATTGATGATTTTAAGAAAAGTTTTTATATTGAAACTAGGCCTTCATTTAATAGAAAAATTATTTTTGGTATTTTACATTAATTTATTTTGCACTTTTATGCAATTTTTATTAGGGAAACAGCAGCCAAGACAATAAGTAAAAATAAGTTGATTATTTACTTAATATTTTCATCCTATATTTTTCTCGTATGCCGGAATTTACATTTTCAAACTAAAATTATACTATTATTTAAAAATGAATGCGTATATTGTAACTAAATTTATAATAGATGTTTATTCCGCCAGAGTATAAGTTGTTTGAGTAACCGGAATACAAATATATTCAATAAAAACATACTTATTTATAATATTTTATATAATAAAAACAAATGTTCCATATGTTTTGTAAACTGGGGTCGAAAGTAAAAGATTTTCAGCCTTTGAAATTTAAATAACATTATTCCATCTCATGTGGAACCATATCGGTGTGTAATAGAGCTACAGTAATCGTCACATCGCAGTTATTGTGAATTCTAACAATTCCTTGAGTTGTAGTACTCAATTTCTAATACTAAATCAGTAAGAAATCTATTAATTAGTGCAATCCATTTAAGCCTCCATGTACTAGTACATTCAGTATCAACACGTCTCCAGAGCATTGTAGTAAAAATGCATTGCATATCTATTTTAACTATCCCACACGTAATGGTTAGCAATATTCCGATTGGTTTTTATACCGTTTATCCGAACTATTAGTCTAATGTGATTGTAAAATTGATTCCTAAAACGCTGACAGCAAACAAACGACTACGAGCGACAACCAACGTAGCAGAAAGCAAACAATGGTTATTGGTTTTTCTGAAATATTTTCCATTAAGTTAGTGACTCACACGAAAACTGGTAGTTCTGTCTACCAAACCATAACAAATTCATTCACCTAAACGGTTATGATAAAGGAAATTCGTCTAGTTTTTGTTATCCAAATACATTTTCGCAATGATATTTACAGCTTTAAAGGACTAAAAACACTAACAACCAAGGTTGTGCCTTGTAAGAGGGAAAAAAAGCTGATTATATTCCGCCCTTAAAGAATTAATCCTCTTAATTTACCTTGAGGGTGGATGTTTGCCAGTCATACAAGTTACCTTGTGTTCAAATTTAGGACTTAGAATGGCTCCGATACGCTTATCTAATCTTTAATATAATAGATTTTTATTGAAATCTTTGTAAAAATATAAATTGTTCAGTACTGTTAATTTGGAATAACAATGTAGGATAAACACAACATCCATTTGGTAATATTTGATTGAACATAAGCCTGTTTTAGAATTGATTCTTTAGAAACTGTTTTGATACTTTTAGTACTAGTAAATTCTTAGAAGTAGGGACAACTTTTTAGATCACGTAAAATAACCTTTCTCTCAAAGTCATCTACATCCGCGTTGCGATTATTAGGTCGCTTCCTATTTTTTTCTAAGGCTACGAAGTTTTAATTTGGTATAATCTTCGCTTCTTTTCGAATCCTTTTTACGAATTTCTCGGACATGTGACAATACTTTTCCACCGCATAGTTGCTTAAGATATAAGGAAAATTAAATATTTTAACCCGCGTTTCTTTATTACAGCACTTAATTACTCTTCCGATAACTTCTCAATCACCACTTCGGCCTGTTAATACCGCCAGTATTTTGAGCAGCACCGATTAGTAGAAGAACTACAATATTATTAAAATGGAAAAAATCAAAACCACGAAAACGTAACGAAGGTAAGTATATAAAAGGTAAATGATTAACAGTCTCGTTACAAAAACAAAACCAAAAACTGGCACACAGGATTCCAAAAACTGTGTTTACAGTATAAAATGTAGTTGTAATAGGGAATACATAGGCGAGACAAAAAGACCACTAAACGTAAGGATAAAAGAGCACAAAGAAAATACGTTAAAGGATCTCACAGAAAATTCAAAAATTGCACACCATTGTTGGTCCTAAGACCATCATATGAATTGGGATTAAGCCAACATAATACACCGGGAACCACTTTTCTTCAAAAGGAAATTAATTGAGGCAACATACATTAAATTGGCAGACCAACCAATCAGTCAACCATCAGTCGAGATTAGGCCGCTTTGGTTGCCAATTCTAAAAAATGAACTAAAGAGAAAACCAAAAGTATCAAACGGATCAGATATTTGTAATAAACCAATGCGGAGTCACAATATGGTTTTAAGAACTTCATCTCGCATGAACCAATAATAACGAAAGAGCCCATTCCTGTCCCCTTTCATTTTTATTTCCGCCATCTTGTTTTTGTCTGCCATGACGATTACCATTGGCTAGTGCCATCTGGTCAGTCATAGGTGGTTAGTAGACGAATGAAGACGTATTGTGACCTGTATTCCGTAGTTCAGTTTTAATGATTAGTGTTGTGTATAGTTTTTTTTATTAAGTGCATGTTTATAGAGTTAGTGAAGTTGACAAAACATGGTGGTTGTGATTCCTGACTTAGGCGTAACACAATGCATTGGTAAGATTTGTTTATTTTAGCCCAGTTTGTAATTATGTATTAGGTTGGTTCTTTACCTGAAGAAGAGATCAGATTGCAGATCTCGAAACGTAGTTTACTGATTTCTTGTTTCACTGAACGATGACAAATGTCCGGAAAAATCCTGTTTCCTTCAATAAAAAATACCCTCTTATATAAAATTAATTAAAGATTACAATGTTTTATAATATACTTCATTTTTAATTTTGATGTTTTAATGTATAATATATAATGTTTAAATGTATAATAATTCATTGTTTACCAATTAGAGTATATAATGGCATACCAATTAATTTTTGTTCTTCAGTGTTATATTGTATGACATAATATCTTTAACAATATATATTCGTGTTACTAAACTACGTGCCTTC